>NW_020837984.1:8024251-8203403 GCF_003676395.1 Aethalodelphis obliquidens | reverse complement strand
GGGCCGACCGGCACTCACCAGCCGAGAGGCTTGTCTGCTCGCCCGCCAGGGCGGGCGGGACTGGGAGCTGAGGCTCCGGCTTTTGTCGGAGCGCCGGGAGAGGACTGAGGTTGGCGGCGTGAACACAGCCTGCAGGGAGTTAGTGCACCATGGCTAGCCAGGAGGGAGTCCGGGGAAAAGTCTGGACCTGCCGAAGAGGCAAGAGACTTTTACGTCCCTCTTTGTTTCCTGGTGCACGAGGAGAGGGGATTAAGAACGCTGCTTGACAGAGCTCCAGGGACGGGCGCGAGCCGCGGCTAAGAGTGCGGAGCCCAGAGACGGGCATGGGACGCTAAGGCCGCTGCTGCCGCCGCCAGGAGGCCTGTGTGCGAACACAGGTCACTAGCCACACGCCCTTCTGGGGAGCCTGTGCAGCCCGCCACTGCCAGGGTCCCGGGATCCAGGGACGGCTCCCCGGGAGAGCGCACGGCGCGCCTCAGGCTGCAGCATCACGCCGGCCTCTGCCGCCGCAGGCCCGCCCCGCACTCCGTGACCCTCCCTACCCCCCGGCCTGGGTGAGCCAGAGCCTCCGAATCAGCGGCTCCTTTAACCTCGTCCTGTCTGAGCAAAGAACAGACGCCCTCCGGCGACCTACACGCACAGGCGGGGCCAAATCCAAAGCTGAGCCCCTGGGAACTGTCAGAACAAAGAAGAGAAAGGGAAATCTCTCCCAGCAGCCTCAGAAGCAGCGGATTAAAGCTCCACAATCAACTTGATGTACCCTGCATCTGTGGAATACATGAATACACAACGAATCATCCCAAATTAAGGAGCCCTGTGGATGAAAGGCTCTTGGTGCTGCAGCCAGGACTCAGTGCTGTGCCTCTGAGGTGGGAGAGCCAACTTCAGGACACTGGTCCACAAGAGGCCTCCCAGCTGCACATAATAGCAAACAGCAAAAATCTCCCAGAGATTTCCATCTCAACGCCAGCACCCAGCTTCACTCAACGACCAGCAAGCTACAGTGCTGGACATCCTATGCCAAACAACTAGCAAGACAGGAACACAACCCCACCCATTAGCAGAGAGGCTGCCCAAAATCATAGTAAGTCTACAGACACCCCAAAACACACCACCAGACGTGGACCTGCCCACCAGAAAGACAAGATCCAGCCTCATACACCAGAACACAGGCACTAGTACCCTCCACCAGGAAGCCTACACAACCCACTGAACCAACCTTAGCCACTGGGGACAGACACAAAAAACAACAGGAACTACGAACCTTCAGCCTGCAAAAAAGGAGACCCCAAACACAGTAAGATAAGCAAAATGAAAAGACAGAAAAACACACAGCAGATGAAGGAGCAAGATAAAAACCCACCAGACCTAACAAATGAAGAGGAAATAGGCAGTCTACCTGAAAAAGAATTCAGAATAATGATAGTAAGGTTGATCTGAAATCTTGGAGATAGAATGGACAATAGAATGGACAAATTGCAAGAATCAGTTAACAAGGACCTAGAAGAACTAAAGATGAAGCAAGCAACGATGAACAACACAATAAATGAAATTAAAAGTACTCTAGATGGGATCAATAGCAGAATAACTGAGGCAGAAGAACGGATAAGTGACCTGGAAGATAAAATAGTGGAAATAACTACTGCAGAGCAGAATAAAGAAAAAAGAATGAAAAGAACTGAGGACAGTCTCAGAGACCTCTGGGACAACATTAAACGCACCAACATTCGAATTATAGGGGTTCCAGAAGAAGAAGAGAAAAAGAAAGGGACTGAGAAAATATTTGAAGAGATTATAGTTGAAAACTTCCCTAATATGGGAAAAGAAATCATTAATCAAGTCCAGGAAGCACAGAGAGTCCCATACAGGATAAATCCAAGGAGAAATACGCCAAGACACATATTAATCAAATTGTCAAAAATTAAATACAAAGAAAAAATATTAAAAGCAGCAAGGGAAAAACAACAAATAACACACAAGGGAATCGCCATAAGGTTAACAGCTGATCTTTCAGCAGAAACTCTGCAAGCCAGAAGGGAGTGGCAGGACATATTGAAAGTGTTGAAGGAGAAAAACCTGCAACCAAGATTACTCTACCCAGCAAGGATCTCATTCAGATTTGATGGAGAAATTAAAACCTTTACAGACAAGCAAAAGCTGAGAGAGTTCAGCACCACCAAACCAGCTCTACAACAACTGCTAAAGGAACTTCTCTAGGCAAGAAACACAAAAGAAGGAAAGGACCTACAATAACGAACCCAAAACAATTAAGAAAATGGGAATAGGAACACACATATCGATAATTACCTTAAATGTAAATGGACTAAATGCTCCCACCAAAAGACACAGATTGGCTGAATGGATACAAAAACAAGACCCATATATTTGCTGTCTACAAGAGACCCACTTCAGACCTAGAGACACATACAGACTGAAAGTAAGGGGATGGAAAAAGGTATTTCATGCAAATGGAAACCAAAAGAAAGCTGGAGTAGCAATTCTCATATCAGACAAAATAGACTTTAAAACAAAGACTATTAGAAGAGACAAAGAAGGACACTACATAATGATCAAGGGATCGATCCAAGAGGAAGATATAACAATTGTAAATATTTATGCACCCAACATAGGTGCACCTCAATACATAAGGCAAATACTGACAACCATAAAAGGGGAAATCGACAGTAACACATTCATAGTAGGGGACTTTAACACCCCACTTTCACCAATGGACAGATCATCCAAAATGAAAATAAATAAGGAAACACAAGCTTTAAATGATACATTAAACGAGATGGAGTTAGTTGATATTTATAGGACATTCCATCCAAAAACAACAGAATACACATTTTTCTCAAGTGCTCATGGAACATTCTCCAGGATAGATCATATCTTGGGTCACAAATCAAGCCTTGGTAAATTTAAGAAAATTGAAATTGTATCAAGTATCTTTTCTGACCACAACGCCATGAGACTAGATATCAATTACAGGAAAAGATCTGTAAAAAATACCAACACATGGAGGCTAAACAATACACTACTTAATAATGAAGTGATCACTGAAGAAATCAAAGAGGAAATCAAAAAATACCTAGAAACAAATGACAATGGAGACACAACGACCCAAAACCTGTGGGATGCAGCAAAAGCAGTTCTAAGGGGGAAGTTTATAGCAATACAAGCCCACCTTAAGAAGCAGGAAACATCTCGAATAAACAACCTAACCTTGCACCTCAAGCAATTAGAGAAAGAAGAACAAAAAAACCCCAAAGCTAGCAGAAGGAAAGAAATCATAAAAATCAGATCAGAAATAAATGAAAAAGAAATGAAGGAAACAATAGCAAAGATCAATAAAACTAAAAGCTGGTTCTTTGAGAAGATAAACAAAATAGATAAACCACTAGCCAGCCTCATCAAGAAAAAAAGGGAGAAGACTCAAATCAATAGAATTAGAAATGAAAAAGGAGAGGTAACAACTGACACTGCAGAAATAAAAGAGATCATGAGAGATTACTACAAGCAACTCTATGCCAATAAAATGGACAATCTGGAAGAAATGGACAAATTCTTAGAAATGCACAACCTGCCAAGACTGAATCAGGAAGAAATAGAAAATATGAACAGACCAATCACAAGCACTGAAATTGAAACTGTGATTAAAAATCTTCCAACAAAGAAAAGCCCAGGACCAGATGGCTTCACAGGCGAATTCTATCAAACATTTAGAGAAGAGCTAACACCTATCCTTCTCAAACTCTTCCAAAATATAGCAGAGGGAGGAACACTCCCAAACTCCTTCTACGAGGCCACCATCACCTTGATACCAAAACCAGACAAGGATGTCACAAAGAAAGAAAACTACAGGCCAATATCACTGATGAACATAGATGCAAAAATCCTCAACAAAATACTAGCAAATAGAATCCAACAGCACATTAAAAGGATCATACACCATGATCAAGTGGGGTTTATTCCAGGAATGCAAGGATTCTTCAATATACGCAAATCTATCAATGTGATAAACCATATTAACAAATTGAAGGAGAAAAACCATATGATCATCTCAATAGATGCAGAGAAAGCTTTTGACAAAATTCAACACCCATTTATGATAAAAACCCTGCAGAAAGTAGGCATAGAGGGAACTTTCCTCAACATAATAAAGGCCATATATGACAAGCCCACAGCAAACATCATCCTCAATGGCGAAAAACTGAAAGCATTTCCACTAAGAGCAGGAACAAGACAAGGTTGCCCACTCTCACCACTCTTATTCAACATAGTTTTGGAAGTTTTAGCCACAGCAATCAGAGAAGAAAAGGAAATAAAAGGAATCCAAATCGGAAAAGAAGAAGTAAAGCTGTCACTGTTTGCAGATGACATGATCCTATACATAGAGAACCCTAAAGATGCTACCAGAAAACTACTAGAGCTAATCAATGAATTTGGTAAAGTGGCAGGATACAAAATTAATGCACAGAAATCTCTGGCATTCCTATATACTAATGATGAAAAATCTGAAAGTGAAATCAAGAAAGCACTCCCATTTACCATTGCAACAAAAAGAATAAAATATCTAGGAATAAACCTACCTAAGGAGACAAAAGATCTGTATGCAGAAAATTATAAGACACTGATGAAAGAAATTAAAGATGATACAAATAGATGGAGAGATATACCATGTTCTTGGATTGGAAGAATCAACATTGTGAAAATGACTCTACTACCGAAAGCAATCTATAGATTCAATGCAATCCCTATCAAACTACCATTGGCATTTTTCACAGAACTAGAACAAAAAATTTTGCAATTTGTATGGAAACACAAAAGACCCCGAATAGCCAAAGCAATCTTGAGAACGAAAGAAGGAACTGGGGGAATCAGGCTCCCAGACTTCAGACTATACTACAAAGCTACAGTTATCAAAACGGTATGGTACTGGCACAAAAACAGAAAGATAGATCAATGGAACAGGATAGAAAGCCCAGAGATAAACCCACGCACATATGGTCACCTTATCTTTGACAAAGGAGGCAGAAATGTACTGTGGAGAAAGGACAGCCTATTCAATAAGTGGTGCTGGGAAAACTGGACAGCTACATGTAAAAGTATGAAGTTAGATCACTCCCTAACACCATACACAAAAATAAGCTCAAAATGGATTAAAGACCTAAATGTAAGGCCAGAAACTATCAAACTCTTAGAGGAAAACATAGGCAGAACACTCTACGACATAAATCACAGCAAGATTCTTTCTGACCCACCTCCTAGAGTAATGGAAATAAAAACAAGAGTAAACAAATGGGACCTAATGAAACTTAAAAGCTTTTGCGCAGCAAAGGAAACCATAAAGAAGACCAAAAGACAACCCTCAGAATGGGAGAAAATATTTGCAAATGAAGCAACTGACAAAGGATTGATCTCCAAAATTTATAAGCAGCTCATGCAGCTTAATAACAAAAAAACAAACAACCCAATCCAAAAATGGGCAGAAGACCTAAATAGACATTTCTCCAAAGAAGATATACAGAGTGCCAACAAATACATGAGAGAATGCTCAACATCACTAATCATGAGAGAAATGCAAATCAAAACTACAATGAGATATCATCTCACACCAGTCAGAATGGCTATCATCAAAAAATCTAGAAACAATAAATGCTGGAGAGGGTGTGGAGAAAAGGGAACCCTCTTACACTGTTGGTGGGAATGTAAATTGATACAGCCACTGTGGAAAACAGTATGGAGGTTCCTTAAAAAGCTACAAATAGAACTACCATATGACCCAGCAATCCCACTACTGGGCATATACCCTGAGAAAACCATAATTCAAAAAGAGTCATGTACCAAAATGTTCATTGCAGCTCTATTTACAATAGCCCAGAGATGGAAACAACCTAAGTGTCCATCATCGGATGAATGGATAAAGAAGATGTGGCACATATATACAATGGAATATTACTCAGCCATAAAAAGAGACGAAATTGAGCTATTTGTAATGAGGTGGATAGACCTAGAGTCTGTCATACAGAGTGAAGTAAGTCAGAAAGAGAGAGACAAATACCGTATGCTAACACATATATATGGAATTTAAAAAAAAAATGTCATGAAAAACCTAGGGGTGAAACAGGAATAAAGACACAGACTTACTAGAGAATGGACTTGAGGCTATGGGGAGGGGGAAGTGTAAACGGTGACAAAGCGATAAAGAGGCATGGACATATATACACTACCAAACGTAAGGTAGATAGCTAGTGGGAAGCAGCCGCATAGCACAGGGAGATCAGCTCGGTGCTTTGTGACCGCCTGGAGGGGTGGGATAGGGAGGGTGGGAGGGAGGGAGACGCAAGCGGGAAGAGATATGGGAATATATGTATATATATAACTGATTCATTTTGTTGTGAAGCTGAAACTAACATACCATTGTAAAGCAATTATACTCCAATAAAAAAAAAAAATTGAAAAAAAAAAAAAAAAAAAGAGTTAGCTATATGCACAGCTATGTTTTTGGACCTGCACTTGGAATTTATTATCAGAATTTTTATTTTAAGCTATAGTATTTATAAAATATTAACATTTATAAAATATTTATCAAAAATCAATTTTAAACTTATCTTCTTATATTAACATCAACAAAATATTTATCATATACTAATTTAAAAATCTATCTTGTTATTAGTCAAACAAGGCTAACAAAATGAGGGTCAGGACTAAGAATTCCACAAACCTCAGCTTTCCACAGAAAAAGCACTTTAAAGTTCCCTGTGGGGAGAATGTAAGAAGTAGTAAAAGAAGTATTCCAACTGATCTTAATTGGAATAATTTCAAAAAGACTCCCAAATTATTTGGACTTTATAGACCATGAAACACCCTGATAGCCTTACATTGTTATAAATTGCTATACCTCTAAAAATAACGCACATTAAGGTCCTTACTGCACATTAAGGACCCAAATGTATAGAACAATGAATACTGAAATATTCCATCATTTAGAACTATTATTATATAATAAATCCTATAACTTATAAAACTGGAACTTACCTTAAAAAGTGTCACAGTGATTTCAATGTTTTCAGGAACAGGCCACACTACAACACCACGGTATGGATTTTTTATTCCAGGCTGCCAGCTATGAGCCTACCAGAATAAAAATAATGGCTTCAATTTGAAGTACAGGAAATGCAATGTTAATAATTTACAAAAATATATTGACCCTATTTAACTATCCATTAGATCTCCCTAAAACAAAAATGATTAGTCAAATAAAACTTTTCAAGCATTAAACTTGGGCTATGACGGTTATATCACATGGTAGCTACAGATTACTATCTGTAAACAAACCTTTACCCTCTCCCACGCACGCACACACACACACACACACACACACACACACACGAAGATGCAAAAATGAGGTGCCTCATATTTTCAAAAGCTATTTAGGATTGAATAAAAACCTTATTAGGAGAAACATTTTTGAAATTACTTTGTTATTTAGGAACTTAAGGGCAAATTCATTCTTTAAAAGGAAAAATTAATTGTATAGTCTGCATTTAAGATCATTTCCCACTAAACCATAATGTTTATTTGGGTCAAGTAAAGAAGAAAGCAGTTTGTACAGTTAATGTTTCTAGTGCCTATAATTTTAAAGACTTTTTTCCTTGTAAATATTGATTATCAAGGTTCCCTAAGGAACCCCCTGAAATGTGGGGTCACCACTCTAGGTCTTCCGTTGTGGTGGCGTTTCCAGCCAAAGCTAATGCATAATGGTATGCCAGGACAGCTCAACTAAATCTTCATCTCTCTGGGCTTCAGGACTGGTCCGTGGACATGCTATGAAGGTGGTAATAAAAGCTGACACTTAAGAAGTACTTTCTATATGTCAGTGCATATTTGGAATTTACTTATGTTTAACTCATTCAATCTGCATAAGAATCCTATGAGGTAGCTACTATTCATTCATTCATTCACTCATTCACTCACTCAATTGATACTATCTGCCAAGCATTGTCTAGGAACTGTAGTTAAAAAAAAAAAAAAAATCTGCCTTAGTGGAGTTTTCAGAATAGTAGGAAGAGACAGACAAACAAAATAATTAAGTAAAACAGACAGCATGTTAGGTAGAGAGAAACGCTGTGGAGAAAAATGAAAGTAGGGAAGAAGGATGGAAGGGGCAAGAGAAAGTAACAATTTTCAACAGGTTAATCAGAGAGAAGTGTCAATGAGCAGGTGACGAGAGAAGACCGTAAGGAATTGAATCAGATATTTTAAAACATGGAAAGAGCTTTCTAGGGAGATGGACCAGCAACTGGAAAGGTGCTGAGGCAGTTAGATAACAACAATGCCAATGTGGCTGGAGCAGAGTGGTCAAAGAGAAGAGCAGCAGGAGATAAGACTAGAGAAATCACAGAGGGCCCAATCATATGAAGCTCTGGCAGCCCATTCCAAAGATTTTGGTTTGTAATTTGAGTGAGATGGGAAGCCACTGGAGGATTTTAAGCAGAGGAATGATGAAGTTATGTTTTTTGACTCTAGCAAATGTATTTAGAATAGGCTTCAGATGTAAGAGAGGAAACAGGGAGACCAGTAAGCTACTGCAATAATTCTTTGGAGAGCTAATGGTGACTTGGCTTGGGGTGGTACAAACTAGTCAGATTCCATATATTTTTTCATAGTTTCAAGATAGAATCAATAAGGTTTTCTGTCTGATTGTATGAAAGAAAGTAGCCAAGGCTGATTCTAAGGCTTTCACCCTTGAGCAAGTACATAAAAGGAATTGCTATTAACAGATATGAGGCAAAACTGCTGAAGGATCAAGTTTGGAAAATAAGATTAGGAACTCAGTTTTATACACATTAAATCTAAGTTGCCTTTTAGATATTCAAGTGTAGGTGTTTAAATAGGCAGCTGGATGTATGTGCTGGGAGTTATAAATTTGGGAATCATCAGCGTGCAGGTGATACTTAAAACTTGGATGTGATCCCAAGGGAGTGAGGAGAGAGAGAAAGAGAGAGAGGGAGAGGGAGGGGGAAAGAGAGAGAGAGAGAGAGAAACGCTCAGGAACTGAACCTTGGAGCACAACAATAACAGGTCCAGGAAATGAGGAGGAATCAGCAAAGAAGGGTCAGTAAAGCAGAAGGAAAAGCAGAGGCATGTGGTATTCTGAAACTCTAGAGGAGAAAATGTTTTAAGGAGAAAGGAACAAACATCTGTCCCAAATCTTGGTGACAGGTCATATAGGATGAGGTCTGGAAAATGACCCCTGGATTTAACAAAGCAGAAGCCATTACTGACCTCACAAGAGCAGTTTCAGTGGAGTGACAAGGGTAAACACCTGACTGGATTAGCATGGATTCAAGAAAGAACAGGAAGAAAGAAACTAGCAAGTACATTCAACTCCTCCGAGGTGTTTTGCTGAAAGAGAAAGGGAGAAATAGGTTGGTGCTAGTGGGAGAAATAGTGTCAGAAGAGAATTTTTTAAGTAAGAGAAAAATATTTTTAGGCTGATGAGAAATATCCAGTTAAGAGGGAAAATTTAATGATGCAGAAGAGAAATAATTTCTAGAGTAATGTCCTTAACAGTACAAAAGGAGACAGATTGGCCTTTGCTCGGAGCACAGACGATTCTTCCATAATAATAGGAAAGGAGCTAAAGTATATGAGTGCAGGTGCATGTCAGGGAGCAGATTTAACACATGAAGAAACTGAGGCACAGACTGGCCCAGGATCACACAGCAAGTAAGTGGCAAAAGTTGGATTTGAACCCAGGAAGTGGAACTGAGAAGGGATCAAGATCATGGAAACTTATGTCCGTGCAAATCTTATCATATCTTGTTAGTTAAAATACCAGCAGAATATTGTAAGTTAACTATACTTCAATAAAAGATAAAATACCAGCACAAGATATAGGTTTAGCAGCACTAAACTACTCCCACTCCAGCTAAATTGTCAATAACTCCCTCTCTATTCTCTCTTCATTGCCCCCAGATCACAAAACTTCAGGTGAGGAAAGGGAAGTAGTGACTCACAAGAGACTTAGCACACCACAGCCAATGGTAAAGAACTGAGTTTTGCTGATTAAAAAACATCTCCAGGGATTCCTCTATTCCCCTGCCTATTTCTACGCCTGTTGACAGTCCTAGAACAAAAACTCCACAAAGTAAACAATATTCATTCTGAAAAGTAAATTGCTGCCCATCTTAGAAAATCTTTTATCAAAACTCTACACAGTCTACATATTTAATTCTTAAGATTTATGACAACTCTAATTCTCATGTACTGTCATGGTAGATCAAGCAATTTCTCTGGTCTCTTCAAACTTCCCATAATTATATTTTCATAGTCGCCCGATACATTAAAAAAAAAAAAGACCATAATAACTGAACTTTATTTATTAGCCACGGCAGAAAAGATAGAGTTTTTGTAAAATTTGGAATGAAAAAAAAGACCATCAAAGAATTTTAGGCCTGAAAATATCTTTAGGAGATCTAAACCAGGTCCAGATAAGGAAACTGAAGCAATTAAAGAGTAAATGGCTTGCCTGAAGCCATACTAATAATCAGTAGGAGAACCAACTCCATGATTTTCAAGTTCAGAGTTCTTAACCCAACCGACATCATAGCAAACTCTATTTCTGATTCACACAGTATTCAAGAAAATAGTCTTCTATCCCTAAGGTCTTAACATTTATGTATATGACACAGAGGTCAAGAGTGGGAAAAGCAGGGAATGTGGAGACCAACTGACAACTGGGCAGGGTTAGAAGATGGTGATACCATGTAATTTCCTCAGGTATCCTAATGCTGCTCCTCTAAATGACCTCTTTAAATTCTCAATCTTGGATCAGGGAATGGTAATTAGACCAATAAACAAACAAAAATACAATCTGCTTAATGAATTAAAATATTTTTTTTCTTTTTTTTTTGCAGTACGCGGGTCTCTCACTGTTGTGGCCTCTCCCGTTGCGGAGCACAGGCTCTGGACGCGCAGGCTCAGTGGCCATGGCTCATGGGCCCAGCCGCTCCGCGGCATGTGGGATCTTCCCGGACCGGGGCATGAACCCGTGTCCCCTGCATCAGGAGGCAGACTTTCAACCACTGCGCCACCAGGGAAGCCCTCTTTCTTTTTTCTAATAAAAAGAGATGGAAAGGTGCTAGTTCCCAAGCTGCTAGTATGCTGCCATTTTCTGACCATTCTATCCAGCAACCCTTCCCAGCAAGAGAAAAGGTCAAACTAAGACAGAGCTCTGGCTTTCTGATAGTCTTTTTAGGGACTGTACACCTAGCTAAGTTAGGACAGTGTAACAATACCAATTAGTCCAGCTGAGTATCTGGCAATGCCAGCTTTATAATGTTAGCTAATTATTATATACTAGGCAGAATCAGTAAATTTTGCTGGAGAGGAAACTATGGATGTACATAGCAGCAAACCTGAAGGAAAAAAAAAAGTGTTCCTAGTCAGAAGAGCTTACTACAACTTCTACCTCAAACAGAATTAAAGAACCTGAAGCTAGAAAAAGAATGAAAAGTCTAATACAGGTAACTAAAAATAGCTGCAGTATTAAACATCTAACTGTACAAATCAACTGAGACAGGAATTTAGGTTCTTAAGAACTTTATTTTTTAAAAAGCACCTCATACTGGCACTCATCAGCACTACAAGAACCCTGATCAGTTTTTATTCAGAGTAACAGAAAGGATTTCCCTAGAAAATAATTTGGTACAAAACACATACAGCTATTTAGCTAGCTCCTTAGTAGAGTCAGGAAAGGCAGGTTATTTAATCATTTGCCAGCATCCTAGTACAGTTAACGACAGAAAGGATGAAGCCACATTATCCAGTTCCATTCATATTTTTTTTCACTTTTTAATCATATCACAGATCCTTTAGCAAAGGCAGACCTAAGGAAAAGGTAACATTTCTCAATTTTGAGTAATGACTCTATAAAATGCCTTATTTTCAAATTATTTCATATCATATCTTACCTAAAAGACTTGTACCTAATATGGAACTAAACACAGAATAAATATTCACTTGTTACTTCTGATTCCTACAAAATCAAAATATTTCACTGAAAATTTATAACTGTCAATTTAGTTTTTAAATTGATGATTTTCAATTTATAAAACTGCATCTACCCATAGGTTTAAGATGTCACACATAAATTTACCTTAGAGTTGTCCATATCATGGCCATAAGTCAAAGCTCTACAACTATACCCACCCCTTCATGATACCACAGCACATTGATAAAGGCTATAGTACAACAACAGAGCAGGGAAGTAGAGGTGGTAATGCCATCCAAAAGCTGGTGAGGACTTTCAAGCTCTTGTTTCCCTTTGGAACTCTCCCATCTCTCTGTGAGTTTAAATTTACAAAACTAGATTTAAGGCAACAGACTACTCTGCCATAATTCTTCTTGACTATCACAATCTCCCTGCTTCCTATTGTCAAACACTGTACTGAAAAATAATTTATTTAAGCATATACAAATCAACTACAGCCTGAAAAAATCTCTGTTATAAATGCCATGACTTGAGGATAAGAGGCGGGGAAGCTGCATATTGGGATAATTACTCATGGTTATTATTTTCTCGATAAAAAAGGATTCAGCAATGAGTTCTTTATATATTTAACTAGAAAAATAGACATGTACCCAAAGAAAGTGAGCAATAAATTGAAAACTAAACTTTAAATTAAATAAGGCAATGTGCCTTATTATTTTACTGTCTAATCTGTTATCTGGGTGTCAGTTATAAATTTCAATCCACCAATATAAAAAAGGTAGATAATCAACTATACTTCAATAAAATAATTTAAAACGGCAGATATACTCAGAATCAGGCAAGATAAATAATAACTTATACAGATAACCAAAGAAAATTAATTACTGCGTAGTTCAAACTCTTTCCAGAAACACAGTTAAAAGTAAAAACTAGACTATTTTCTGGCCAATGGTTGCAGAAATCTGCTTTCCCCCTAAGTGATTTCAAAGGGACTTAGCAAGCAAATAATATTTCAAAGGAAAAATGTCAGAAAACAGAAGAGTCTTTCAGAAGAAAACAATGGTTCTAGTCTGTGGATTTAATATAACTGATAGCTAATTTTTAAAAAAATAATAGCTGGGGACAATTTTATTTTTTTTTTAATTCCAAAATGCCATGGATCTCAAGCTTCTCAAGATTAAAAAAAAAGTTATTTGTTTAATTTTCACAATAATATCATTAGCATTTCTTTCATAGCTTCTGGAACTGATTTTTACATCCTTATTTAGCTGTTGTGAACAATTTACAGAACAGCATTTCACATATACATGAACATTTTATGTATATGCTATAATAAACAACACACTGTAACTTCTCATAAACTTTTCAAAAGTACACCTATAATGTTTCAAGAGAAAATACAATGATTCTAAAATATCCAGAAGGGATCTGAAATATTAAGAGCATCACAACTGGAAAATTAGTCCAATAAGAAATAGTTCCTTCTAGAAAATATTATATTTTGAGAAAAATCAACCTGTAGCCTATGTTTGTATTTCACCATCTGGATTCAATCAATATTTGATACAATATAAAATAGAATCTGGACCTAAAATTTATTTGACTGACTTTCAAAAATGTAATTAAATTAAAAGTATACTTAATTTCAAATATGGGTATTCTGAATTGACCTTTAATCTAAAGTATTTCATTATGTTTCATAATGTTTTAAGAAAACAGTATCTAGTTTCTAAAAGAGGGACATCACTTTTTGTTGATAGCTAAAAACATTTAGGGTCGATTTCTAATGTTTATAGTTATATTCAGATTCTTCTATCACACTTAGTGGATGGCCTAATATTGTTCCTTTTCACAAAAGCTTAAGACCCACTGAGCAAAACTGACAGACGACCCTAAGTCTCTTTTTAGAACCCCTTCTCATAAATAGATAAGAAAATATTACATGTCCAAAATATAATGCCCCCAAACTACAAATGTATGCTTTGAAGAAAATGCTATTCATGAGGTGAAGCAACTGGACCTTTCCTATATTGCTGGTGGGGGTATATTAAAAGTTCAAAATGTATGTACCCTATTACCCATTGATTCCATTCCAAGTTATTCGTCCAAGAGAAAACATTTGTCCCCCAAAATACTTGAACAGTAATGTTTACGACAGATTTATTCACAATAGTTGAACACTCAGAATATTCACTGGAAACAAATCAAATGTTCATCAACAGATGTATAAAAAATCACACTGCAGTATATGTGCATGATGGAATACTGCTCAGCAATGAAAAAAGTTAAACTACCAACATTCACAATACCATGAATAAATCTCGAAAACATGCTGTACAAAAGAAACCAGACATAAAATAGTACTTTTGTATGATTCTATTTATGTGAAATTTAAGAACAGGCAAAAATAGCCTACGGTGATAGAAAAATCAGAATAGTAGTTGCCTCTAAGGATTGGGAATTGACTGGAAGAGGACTCAAAGGAAAAAGGTGATGAAAATTGTCTATATCTTGATAGCAGTGGTAATTATACAACTATATATTGATCAAAACTCATAAAATTGTGTACTTAAGATCTGTGACTTATACCATATATAAATTTTAATTCAATAAAAATAAAATTTAAAAAGATGCCCTTAAAAAATTTTTAATTCTGAAATTTAATTAAATTAAAATTTAATTTCAGTTAAAATGAATAAATTTTTCTTTACGTAAGTCTACTTACGGAAAAACCAACATTCAATAAACATGCTTGTAGTTATCGTGTGCTTATAAAAATATACTCATACTTACTTGTCTATAGATTGGAATTTTTAAAATACTTAAAATTGTTATTGAACATTTTAAAATTCTGTTCTCGGCTTCCCTGGTGGCGCAGTGGTTAAGAATCCACCTGCCAACGTAGGGGACAGGGGTTTGAGCCCTGTTCTGGGAAGATCCCATGAAGTTGCCGCAGAGCAACTAAGTCTGTGAGCCACAACTACTGAGCCTGTGCTCTAGAGCCTGCGAGCCACAACTACTGAGCCCATGTGCCGCAACTACTGAAGCCCGTGCACCTAGAACCTGTGCTCTGCCACAAGAGAAGCCACCACAATGAGAAGTCCATGCACTGCAACGAAGAGTAGCCCCCGCTCGCCACACCTAGAGAAAGCCCACATGCAGCAACGAAGATCCAACACAGCCAAAAATTTTTTTAAAAAATTATAAATAAATAAATAAAATTCTGTTCCACTCCCCACAAAGCCATAAGAACAAAAAATTAAAATCTTTGAAAAATCCAACTCCTCTTCAGTAACCCAGCAATGGACTCAGATAACTCATCATTCCTTATGTGTGTCCTAACTTCATCCTCTTGGAATCTGAATAAAGTAATCCTAGGTGTAATTTTGTAAGTGATATTTATTTAATCATTATTTCATGATATCCTAGCACAGAGAAGTTAAATAACTATTATGTTATTCAAGGCTACCAAATCCAAAATCAAAACTCAGGTAACTGGCTCCTGCTTTAGGAACTGCAGTAACAAGATTACATACAGCGCCTGATCAATCATTTTAGTACATTAGATAATAAGAAATAACCTAAAATATCAAGTAATATTTTAAAACATTCTTCACTGGGACCAGAGAGGCTTAATAATTTGACCAAAAGTCAAATTCAATATTTGGGTAAGAAATTTAGAAAACAGACAAACCTTGGAAGACTTCCTTCGGCTTCTTCTCGTCCAAACTACCACCAGTTTATCTGGTTGCCTGCCAAACAAGAAAAAGATTACGTATAATTTATCTTAAATCAAATAATAAAATTTAGTTCTGGCGCCTTTAAAAGAACAAAAAATCATCTGCTTTAGATTACATAGAACCGTTGCACTTACAATAAAGCTCTATAAATTATTCATATATAGTAGATGTTGAATACAGATATGATCTAATTTAAATGACTAATATTTCATCCACATGTTTTTCTAAAAATACTTTACCAAGTAAATTCACTGGGACAAACCAAGTAAAATTAAATACTTAGACTATTTTTAAAAGAAAAGCAGGGGCTTCCCTGGTGGCGCAGTGGTTGAGAGTCTGCCTGCCGATGCAGGGGACACAGGTTCGTGCCCTGGTCCGGGAAGATCCCATATGCCGCGGAGCGGCTGGGCCCGTGAGCCATGGCCGCTGAACCTGCACGTCTGGAGCCTGTGCTCCGCAACGGGAGAAGCCACAGCAGTGAGGCCCGCGTACCGCAAAAGAAAAAAAAAAAAATCTCCTTTAAAACAATACTATATTTCTAACACATTATCCACTTTAATTTAGAGAAAATAAGCATAAAAACGATACTTCCAAAGTAATTTAAATCTGTGGTTTACACTACTCTTGCATCTCTGTATCTTATGACCAATGCTTATGGTTTTCAAAAACTTTTTATAATCAATCATCTCAACTATCTTCATAAAAACAATATAATACCAAAAAATAGGCAAGGTACATTCTGGCAAAGTTACATAACTCATCGAAAGTTCTGGCAAAACCAAGACCAAATGAAATACAGGTCTTCTAATTCTCATACCTCTCTTCTTTATATTCTGCCAACATAAAGTTAAAAACAAAACACACTCACATTTTCAGATAATACAACTAAGTTCTCTTTAATGCTTAGGGAAAACAGAAAAACTATGATTATCAGTTCTTTTACTTAGATTTTTATTTTTAAAAATCTTAAAAGCTTTTTAACCAAGAAATGAATGATATTACTCATCTCAGTGACCTTCACCACTTTCTCTGTCTCCTTCATTTTACCCTGGTATCTTTCATTATCAGCAGATGACCTGTCCTCCTATTTAACTACCTACCTACCTACTTACCTTCCTACCTACATACATATATTATAAAAGGTCACCAGCCATAAACTCCTGATCCAGTGATTTACCTAGAAACCTGTCCAAAGAGCAACAGTTGTCTAATGAAAAATATTACTGAGGAACTGATCCTGAATGTAGTACAGAGAAATAAAGTGGTAATATTTTTAAAGAAGGTAAGAGACATAGAAGATAGATTGAGAAGTACACACACCTAACAGAAATTCTAGGGCTTCCCTGGTGGTGCAGTGGTTAAGAATCCGCCTGCCAGTGCAGGGGACACGGGTTCAAGCCCTGGTCCGGGAAGATCCCACATGCTGCAGAGCAACTAATCTCATGCGCCACAACTACTGAGCCTGCACTCCAGAGCCCATGTGCCACAACTACTGAAGCCCACATGCCTACAGCCCGTGCGCCGCAACAAGAGAAGCCACCGCAATGAGAAGCCTGCACACCACAATGAAAGAGTAGCCCCTGCTCACCGCAACTAGAGAAAGCCCGCACACAGCAACAAAGACCCAAAGCAGCCAAAAATAAATAAATAAATTTATTTTAAAAAAGAAATTCTAGAAGTTTAGAATAGTGGGAATGGCAGAGGCAATACTAAGGAGAAAAGGCTAAGAATGTTCCAATAAAGATAGGAGTCCTTAGGTCGAAAATATATATTAACAAATAAACAGGATAAATAAAAAACTAATCTATGTCTAAATACCTCGCAACTACGGAACAGCAAGAATAAAGAGAAAAATCATAAGAAAAGATAGGTTACCAGCAAAGGCGTAATTATGCTGACAACAACTTCTTAGCAGCAACAGCGCCCAAAATACAATGAAGCTAATGATCTTCAAGTGCTAAGGGAAAATAGATGCCATCCTGGAGTTTCATATTGGCTAAACTACCATTTAAGAAATGGTTTCAGACATAAAAGACTAAGAATTTACAATCTATATAACCCAGCTAAATACAGGAAGGAGGAGGATGCAAGAAGCAATATAAATGTGGTAAAATGTTAATACTTGTCATTTTCAGTGATAGGACCTGAAGAAAACAAGAGTAGACAAAAAAACAAAAGTAAGGTTCCAATGAAACTATTTCATCAAGGCATCTTCTAAACAAATGCAGTGTGTTTCTGATGGTGATAGTAACCAGCATAGTATAAAAAAGAAAAATGGTGGTTCTCCACCCAAGACTAAACCAGTTCCCAAAGAGTGTCAAGCTTTGAAGACAACAATTGTAAAAACCAGTAGCTTGATTTGGTGAATCTTTCCAGCGTGAGACGTTGGGAGCAGGAGCCAGATGCCAAAGTGCTAAATTACAGATGAAATAGAAGAAAGTTTCTATGAAACATCAGAGTGTTCATCTAAGAATCTGAACCAATGGAGAAACAAACAAAACCTTGTTCAACACACAGAGAAGTAGAACAGGACAAATGACATGAAGATGGGGAGCAGTATAGCAACATGACAACAGAGCTGGGCAGAGGGTATGATCAATGATGGCAGCTTAACAGCAGAGGGACTGCGTAGCCAACCAGTGCAAGCTACCTTATTTGAAAGCATTGGTGGCTTGCTGGAACCCTTTACCTAGATTACTACACTAACCTTTTTACTATGTTCTCACCTCCACATTTCCAGCCCAACCTCAACCCTTAGTTATATTTCTGCAATACTTCTTTAGAAATGCTATAAAGATCTTACTGATTTTCCTTATTATCCTTACTGGGCTCTTATACTGAAGGTACTACAGACTAGCACGTGAAGGTTGAATTTCACAGATTTATTTGACCTAAACAGTATTCCATCTTAGTTTAAATTTAAACTTTAAAAAACATTTCTTACTTAAATGTCTTTAAACAAGGTCCATGCTATCCAGATTACTAGAGCCTTCAATGCTATCAACTGCTTCACACCTGACCAGCTTCACTCTTAAGATGATCTACTTAGTCCCTGTATGCATTTGACCCTGTGACACCATAGCATGCAAGATAACATCCATATTCCTGAATGTGGTTTATAAGGCACTTCACCACCTGACTCTGATCTACTTTTCTAGATGCAAAACCTACAAATATCTCAAAGGCATCTTGCTTTCCAATCAATCCCTGAACACTTATTCAATTTCTTCACATCTTTGCATGTTACAAACTTTTTTTAAAACCTCCTCTTTTCTCTCCTTTTCTACCTGATAAACTCTTAATTCATCACTTCCTCTGTGAAAACCTGACCATTTCTCATTCCATTCCCACTTCATCCCACATCCTAAACCTCAGGCAGAGTTAACTGCTCCTTCTACTGTATTTCCAGTAATACTCTAGACACCTCTTTTTTAATATCCTATGCACCCTGTATTACATTATTTGTTATTATTTCTATCTCCTCCACTAGACTGTGCTCCTTTATCAACCATATCTTATTTATCTTTCTATTCCCAGTAACTAATAAGAATCTGGTACAAGATTGAGGCTCGATGTACATTCACTACTGAATGAACCTTAAATTTCATCCAGGAATTCCCAATTGGTTAATTATAATTGATGAGGTCCAACTAAAGCCTGTAGCTACATCATACATTCTCTCTGCAGCTTATTTGAGCTTTGCAAGCATCCTCACCTTGGCTGCACATTGGAATCTCCTGGGAAGGGAGAGTGCAAAGCAATCCCCACACCTCCCGACTTGGAACATTAGTGAGGTATTAGTTGTGATGGCAGTGAGGGTGTCTCCCCTCCATGATATTGTCCTAGTGCCACCTGCACAGTTGCCTCCACCTAACTTGGCCTCTCAGCATCTCCCTCCCCTCAACCCGTTCTGATCTTGTGTTTCAGAAAAGGGAAGCCACTTACTGTAAAAAATTAGGAAGGGTGGTCTCCTAACCTATATGCCTGAAGTTCCAAGTATGTAAATATAACATAAATTACTTATTTGAGAATGTCTCCAGAGATGAATAAACTTTTTTGTAATTCTAAGTCATGTCCAATTTTTATAATGTCTTCATTAGAAATCAGCCCACCTTTACATTATCAGGGACAAAGCAAGGCAGAATGTTCTAAAATAAAGAACTGTGCTGTTATTGTTCTCATAGAAGAACACCAAAAACCACACAACTGGTTGACCACAATTAATATTTTAAGCATCCATGCTGTACTAGAAAAGAACCATTAAATATTTACTTATGTGCTCCCAAGAGGCCAGGGATAGAGCAATTGTGAGAGTTTTATCCAACTACCAAAGAACCTATATAACTTTCTATCAAAAAAGTCAAGACAACCTGATAGAGCCCAGATTTTAGAGAGAATCTAACAATCACGTACTTAACATTTCTACCCCATTACCTAAGTAACCAGGTAGCACTACACATACAGATATATAAACATACACACATATATTTATATACAGATATTTACATATATAAACATTTTATATACATACACATAAAATGTACACAGACACACTGCCTGAGTTCCACTGGAAAATTTGTAGTTTTTTGGTGGGCTTATGCAGCAGAGGAAACTTTACAGTTAAAAATGAGGGACTTAAAAAAAATAAATAAATAAATAAAATAAGGGACTTCCCTGGCAGTCCAGTGGTTGAGACTCCACGCTTCCACTGCAGGGGGCATGGGTTTGATCCCTGGTCGGGGAATTAAGATCCCACATTCCGGGCAGTGCGGCCAAAACATGAATGAATGAATGAATAAAATAAAAATCGACCTTCTATCCTACCCTCAGAGTCCTTAAAAGGCAACAAGTTGAATCTGAAGGTGGCAAGACTTATCTCACGCTATAGTCCTGATGCTAAATTCTGTAGAGGAGGAAGGACAGGAGGAAAATGGAAGTGGAAGGAGGAAAAGATATGAGAGCTACAATGAACCAGCTTATAAAGCAATAAACTGTATCTTTCTTTTGTCTGCAACTAAGTTTTGGGCCCTTCTCTTTGTCACTAGTGATCTACTGTGATCAAAGTAAATTTAAAGAAAAACATTTCTGGCTTAAATTTAGATTCCCTTACTCTTTCCTACTCCCGCATGTATGTCACTTGTGTGAGGTGAGACACAAAGCCATGAGAAAAATTCCAAAACCATCATGTGAAAACCAGCCTCATCACTCTCCAGAATCATAATAAGCATTCAACAAATATTTTATTGAATGCCTATTACATTCCTGGCACTGTGGTGAGCCATGGAGATGAAAAGTCAAAAGAAGACAAGCCTTGATCCTCTGGAAGTTTACATTCTAGTGGAGACATAAACAATTAAACCAACTACCCAACTCCAGGCACAACCTGTGATAACTGTGGTTACTATTAGGAAATGAAATTACATGTCATTTAAAGAATATACTTTTCTGTATTTTCTACAATGAATTCATATTACTTTATGGTGGGGAATTATTTAAATGTGGAGGGGGAGTTATTTAAAATAAAATAGCACTTTTAAGTTTGGAATTACATATGAACAGACAGAATTAAACAATTAAATTTTAAAATTTCATTGTATTTATTTTTTTATTTTTAAACTTTTTATTTTATATTGGAGTATAGCCAATTAACAATGTTGTGATAGTTTCAGGTGCACAGCAAAGAGACTCAGCCATAGATATACATGTATCCATTCTCCCCCAGACTCCCCTCCCATCCAGGCTGCCACATAACACTCAGCAAAGTTCCCTGTACTATACAGTAGGTCCTTGTTGGTTATCCTTTTTAAATATAGTAGTGTGTACATGTCAGTCCCAAACTCCCTAACTATCCCTTCCCTCCATCTTTCTCACACTGGTAACCATAAGTTCATACTCTAAGTCTGTGAGTCCATTTCTGTTTTGTAAATACATTCATTTGTATAATTTCTTTTTAGATTCCGCATATAAGCGATATCATAGGACATTTCTCTTTTTCTGTCTGACTGACTTCACTCAGTATGACAATCTCTAGGTCCACCCATGTTGCTGCATTATTTCATTCTTTTTTATGACTGAGTAATATTCCATTGTATAATATATGTACCACATCTTCTTTATCCCTTCCTCTGCTGATGGACATTTAGGTTGCTTCCATGTCTTGGCTATTGTAAACAGTGCTGCAATGAACACTGGGGTGCATGTATCCTTTTGGACCATGTTCTCTGGATATATGCCCAGAAGTGGGATTGCAGGGTCATATGGTAGCTCTATTTTTAGTTCTGTTCTCCACAGTGGCTGTATCAATTTACATTTCCACCAACAGTGTAGGAGGGTTCCCTTCTCTCCACACCTTCTCCAGCATTTATTGTTTGTGGATTTTTTTGATGATAGCCATTTTGACTGGTATAAGGTGATACCTCATTGTAGTTTTGATTTGTGTTTCTCTAATCATTAGCGAAAAATTGCATTGAATTTAAAGACCTCTCAGCTGAATTAATCTGTTTTCTAAGTCAATAGAAGTGGAAGAGGTGTACTCTTTGTCTTAAGTTAACATAAATGTTCCCTAAGGTCTGAGCTGGCCATAGACAAAATTTTGAAAGAGGCCCCACTTGACTCTGCAGCCCTCCTTTACCTGCAGCCCCTCCAATGTCTGGGGCATTCTTCCTTGGGCCTGCAAAGTCAGTATGGCACTCCATTACAGGACCCAACAATAACAATATGACAAATGCTTTTCAGATCACTAATTCTCTTCTATATCAATTAAAATCCCCCTTTCTCCAGGGTAAGTATCTTAGGAAGGTAGTCAAAGGAAAGAAAACTGGGGAAACAATTTGTATTAATTTAGGAGATATGAATTTGTAAAAGAAGGCTCCTCAAAGATGACATAGTACAGAGGAGAGATTACTAGACTGGAGGTTGGGAAACTTGTTTTTCCTAGTTCTGGCACGTAGTGACCTTAGGAATGCCTCTCCATATCTCTGAGCCTATTCCCTAATTTATCAAATGAAGAGATTGTACTAAGACCTCAGCTAGTTCTAAAACTATGATTCAGTGACCATATGATTAAATGACTCAAATTGGTTAAATATTTTGTGGTTTAAAATGAAATGAGAAATTAAAGAACAGGGTAAAGAATTTGTGGCACAGAGTGCTTTGCCTCCTGTTTTCTGACAACCTAGAGGTAGTTAATAGTACCACCTTTGAATAATATTATGAAAGGGGAAGTAGTATCTTTTAGCAGAGAAGTAAATGGACCACCGAAGATTCAGGCTCCCTGTCCAAAGCACAATGTTAAACCGGGGAGATGTTGCAGGAAGCCCCTTGCCCCCAACCACCACCACCACTCCCAGCATGCTGACACTGCGATGGAACAACATGATACCTCTCACCAGTGGTGTCACTTCTGGAGGAGAGTGGATAATAAATGAGTATGCCTTCTCCACACCAGCTGAATGGAGAGGATTCCAGAATGCAAAGAGGGCAGAGTCATAAGATAAAAGGTGTATGGGCTCCTGAATGACCACGTGGAAGTCCAGTCAACCTCTCTAGACTGAAAAGTGAGCAAGAAATGGACTTTTATTGGGTCAAACCACTTTGATTTTGGGGTGTGTCTGCTACAGTAACTCCTCAACATATAGAAAATTCAAAAGACACACATACATAACAATAAAGTAGTTGCTGTCTTGTAGAAGCTTACACTGCAAAGTGCTGAGACCAAATTTAACCTTTTTATGTCCTGCTGGTTTTCACATATATGAAATTGATGTTTCCGAAGATAAAAGACAACTATACCTCAGAACTTAGTAATTAATATTTATGCCTTTGAGCTTTTCCTAAATTATAAATAAGAAATCATAAGCCTTTAGAACACAAAAAGTACAGCATATTCCTCTCACCAAAGAATACAGGAGGGGCTTCCCTGGTGGCGCAGTGGTTGAGAGTCTGCCTGCCGATGCAGGGGACGCGGGTTCGTGCCCCGGTCCAGGAAGATCCCACATGCCGCAGAGCGGCTGGGCCCGTGAGCCATGGCCGCTGAGCTTGCGCGTCCGGAGCCTGTGCTCCGCAACGGGAGAGGCCACAACAGTGAGAGGCCCGTGTACCGCAAAAAAAAAAAAAGAATACAGGATATGCTTACAATGAGGAAAAGAAAGCTCATAATATTAACCCTGATGTTAATGTGAATAGGTACTTCACTAAATAACAAGGTTATTCCTTTTAGGGGAAAGGGCTCTTAGCCATAACTGAACATTTCATGGTGGGATGTTGTGAATATTGAAACGAAAGGGGGAAAATTGTCTTATCACAGAAATACTCTAACTTAACTATTTCTCAAGTAATTATTTTTATCCTTCAGTAGGTACACCTGCCTCCTATTGTACTATCACTGCTTGTAGCTCCAGTTAATTATACTCCTTTATGCTTACTTCACAAGAGTTATTTAGCAAGCTGTAATAATTAATTCAATAGGAAAAAAAAATTCTACAAGACAAAGTACACATACACAGTATATATTTCTTTTCTGTAAAAATGAAAGGACAGTTCTAATAATAAGAGATGTAAATCTTTGTCACTCAAATAAAAATATTTTTTAAAAAATTATATTTTGCCTCTTCCTACCATCTTTAAAATATTTTCATAGAGTGATTGCTTTTGGTTAAAAATGTTTAACTGGTGACACATATGGACTTACGCTGACAGGGATTCTAATAGCTCTGTATTTAGGAACAGCACCATTCAAACTGAGGAAGTGCAGTTTGACAAACTTGAGCTAAGTAAACTTCCTGAGAGGCCATCAAAAAATACACACACATGTATATATAATTTTTTTGCTATACTATTAAACAGTATAAAGGGTTTTTAATTTCTAATATAAAGATATTTGAGAGAAATAGTGTTATAATCAATCACTGCTGTATCATGTGTGCAATACTGACCTTCCCAAATAATACTTCCTACTTTCTTTACTGTTTTATAAAATCACCCATGATGCTTCCTTTAATTTAGCTTATTACTTACTACTTCTTTTTTTCTAGTCCTGTTTGAACAAGCCTCACATGTCACTCACATAAATATTAATATTTCCAAGTCATGTACCGGGCTTCCTGCAAAAGAGATTAGTAGAAAAAAAAAGGATACATCACTCAGACCATTCCCCAGCCCTCCTAAACAATCATATTCACCATTTTCTCTCAACACAATTCTGTAATTGCTGTCATTTTGTGTTTGGATGATTACATTTGTCTGTCTTGTTTCTATCTGACTTTAAGGTTCTCAAGAGTTTTCCTGGTATTCATAAAGCGTTTTCCTGGTATTCACAAATCATTTACTGGGAGGGAGGCAGGGAAACAGAATATCATGGATAAAAAAATCATATGAAGGCAGACAGATCTGGGTTCCCCTCCTTTGGGTTGTACCATCTAAGCCTCAAGATGTTCCTCATTTGTGAAATTAGAACCTCATAGGACCAATGTAAAGATCTGTTAACATAATGCAAATAAAGTACTTAGATCAGTGCCTGTCTTTCAGCAAATTTTCAGATAATGTTAGCAACCATCCCGTGTCTATGCTTCCAAACAGCTTTGTATAGTCTCCCTCTTAAATGTGAACAAACGAAGGATCATCTGAGGAAAGTTTCTAATATAAAAGGCAAGTGGCTAAAAGAGAGAAAAATTCAACTTGAAAGAAACTGAAGACATGATCACTAATAACCTTGGAAATACAGAAGATACTGTACCCATGAAAAATATAAAAGGAAAATTAAAAGAATAGTAAAGAAATCTGGAAATTATGTTATGTCATCCTTTTTCATTTAGGAAAGTAAAAATTGAAGAGTCTGAAGATAAAGTTGAGGAAATCTTCCACATCTAGAATAAAGTAACAGAGATGTTCAATGGGAGAGAAAAGACTAAAATTTAGATCAATCCAGAGGTTAAAAGTCTCACTAATTTCCCAAGATGACAGTGAAAAAAGGTCTCAAGATATCATCTATGCCACAGGCCTAGAAAGAAATCATTCCAAAGTGGAATAGGACACTGGAAGACTCCAGGAGAAAAAGGAATTGATGAGTCACCAATGTTTAACTGTTTTGAGAGGGATATTGAGAGGGTGACAGAAAAATTTGGAAATAATAGTGATATATACATGAGGGGAAAGGAGAAAAAAAGTAATTTTTAACCCAAGAAAAATCAAAAGAAAGAAAATGTAATCATAATACCATAGCGCTCGATGTAAACAATACTAAGTCATAACAATGAATTCTGACCTAGCTCTGGTAGAGCTGATTGAAGACTAGGAAGGATGGGGAAAGGGAAGGGTAAGTATGCTTCAGGGAGGAAGTGGTAGACAGCTAAACCCTCACCTACCATATCAAGAAGCTAATAGATAAAGTCTAAAATCAAAAGGTTAAAAGAAAAAGTTGAAAGTATATTGTTGAACAATGAAATACCACTTCACACACCTATCAGGAAGACTATATCAAAAAGACAGATAATAACAACTGTTGATGAAGATATGTTAAAATTGGAACCCTTACACATGGCTGGTGGGATTGTAAATAGTATAGCTGCTGTGTATAACAGTTTGGCAGTTCTTCAAAAAGTTAAACATATGGAACAGGATAGGGAGCCCAGAAATAAACCCACATGCTTACGCTCAATTAATCTATGACAAAGGAGGCAAGAATACACAATGGAGAAAAGACAGTCTCTACAGTAAGTGGTGCTGGGAAAAATGGACAGCTACATGTAAAAGAATGAAATTATCAATAGAACATTCTCTTAACACCATATACAAAAATAAACTCAAAATGGATTAAAGACCTAAATGTAAGATTGGATACTATAAAACTCCTAGAGGAAAACATAGGCAGAACACTCTTTGACATAAATCACAGCAATATTTTTTTGGATCCGTCTCCTAAAGCAAAGAAATAAAAGCAAAAATAAATAAAGGGGACCCAATTAAACTTAGAAGCTTTTGCACAGCAAAGGAAACCATGGACAAACTGAAAAGACAACTTACTGAATGGGACAAGATATTTGCAAATGATAAGACGGATAAGGGATTAATATCCAACATATATGAACAGCTAATACAACTCAAAATTAAAAACAAACAAACAACTGAATTAAAGAACAAGCAGAAGAAGTGAATAGACATTTTTCTAAAGAGGAAATGAAGGTGGCCAAACAGGCACTTGAGAAGATGTTCAACGTCGCTTACTAATCATCAGGGAACTGCAAATCAAAACCACAATGAGATATCACCTCACACCTGTCAGAATGGCTATCATCAAAAAAAACACAAATAACAAATGTTAGCAAGGATGTGGAGAAAAGGGAACCCTCCTACATTGCTGGTGAGGATGTAAATTGGTTCGGCCTATGGGAAACAGTAGGGAAATTCCTCAAAAAAACTAAAAACAGAACTACCATATGACCGAGCAATTCCACTCCTGCATATATGTAAAAAACAAAAACAAAAACACTAATTCTAGGGCTTCCCTGGTGGCGCAGTGGTTGAGAGTCCGCCTGCCGATGCAGGGGACGCAGGTTTGTGCCCCAGTCTGGGAGGATCCCACATGCTGTGGAGCGGCTGGGCCTGTGAGCCATGGCCGCTGAGCCTGTGCGTCCAGAGCCTGTGCTCCACATCGGGAGAGGCCACAACAGTCAGAGGCCCGCGTACTGCAAAAAAACAAAAAACAAAAAAACACTAATTCTAAAAGGTATGTGCACTACAATGTTCATAGCAGCATTATTTACAATTGTCAAGATATGGAAGCAACCTAAGTGCCCATCAACAGAGGAATGGATAAAGAAAATGCGGTATATATATATACAGTGGAATAGTACTCAGCCTTAAAAAACAGAAATAAATTTTGCCATTTGCAGCAACATGGATGGACTTGGAGGGCATTATGTTAAGTGAAATAAGTCAGAGAAAGACAAATGATATCACCTATATGTGGAACCTAAAAAAATACAACAAACTAATGAATATAACAAAAAAGAAGCAGACTCAAAGATACAGAGAACAAACTAGTGGGGAAAGGGAAGAGGGGAGGGACAATATAGTGGTAGGTGATAAGAGGTACAAAATATTAGATATAAAATAAACTACAAAGATATATTGTACAAAACAGGGAATATAGCCAATAATTTATAATGACTATAAATGGAGTATAACGTTTACATATTATGAATCACTATACTGTACACATGTAACATATAATATTGTACAGCAACTATACTTCAATTAAAAGAGACAGAAAAATTTTTTTTAAAAAGTTAAACATAGAGTTACCATATCATTCAGTGATTTCAATTCTAGGTATATACCCAAAAACTTGTACATGAATGTTCATAGCAGCATTATCCATAATAGTCTAAAAGTGGAAACAACTTAAATGTCCACTGACTGATGTACAGGTAAACAAAATGTGGTATATCCATGCAATGAACTATTATTTGGCCATAAAAATGAATAACATACTGACACTTGTTACAACATGGATGAGCCTCAAAAACATGCGAAGTGAAAGAAGCCAGACACAAAAGGCCACTTATTGCGTGACTTCATTTATAGGAAATGTCCATAATAGGCAAATCCATGGAGACAAAAGTAGATTATGTTTGCCAGAGGCTTGAAGGGGGAAACAAAGATGGGGAATGACTACTAATAGGAACAGGATTTCTTTTTTGGGTGATGAAAATATTCTGAATTAAATAGTGATGATAGTTACACAATGTTGTGAGTACACTAAAAGTCACTGAATAGTACATTTTTAAAAGGTAAATTTTATGGTACATTAATTGTAACTCAATAAAAAATAAAGAAAACAAAAATATGTTACTGAAGAATACAGAGTACAGCACCAGAAGAACCAACGGGGTTGAAAGTGGTTTTCTGTAGGGAAGGAGAGTCAAGGTGGGGCAGGGTGGGGCAAGGAACCGTTGCTTTCTCTGTTATAAGCTTTGCGGTACTCTTTTTTTTTTTTTTTTTTTTTTTGCGGTACGCGGGCCTCTCACTGCTGTGGTCTCTCCCGTTGCGGAGCACAGGCTCCGGACGCGCAGGCTCAGCGGCCATGGCTCACGGGCACATCCGCTCCACGGCATGTGGGATCTTCCCGGACCGGGGCACGAACCCTTGTCCCCTGCATCGGCAGGCGGACTCTCAACCACTGCGCCACCAGGGAAGCCCTGCGGTACTCTTTGAATTTGTAAACCATTTAAATATATCACTTTGTAAAATTTAACCTTAAATTTTTAAATGATGAATCTTAATTACAAAGAAGAAATTTGGGCCCAGAAATAAACCCATGAATATATGGTCAATTAATTTATGACAAAGGAGCTAAAGAATATACACTGGGGAAAGGGTAGTCCCTTCAATAAATGGTTTTGGGAAAACTGGACAGCCACAATCAAATGAATGAAATTGAACCTCTATCTTACACCATACACAAAAAACAACTCAAATGGACTAAAGAATTGGACATAAGACCTGAAACCATAAAACTTTTAGAATAAAACATACAGGGTAAGCCCTTTGACATCAATCTTGGCAATGATTTTTTAGATATGACACCAAAAGATCAAGGAACAGAAGGAAAAATCAACAAATGGAACTACATCAACCTAAAAAGCTTCTGCACAGCAAAGGAAACTATCAAGAAATTAAAAAGGCAACCTATGAAGTAGAAGAAAATATTTGCAAATCATATCAGACAAGGGGTTAATATCTAATATATACAAAGAACTTATACAACTCATTACCAAAAAAAAAATTCCAGTTAAAAAATGAGCAGAGGAACTAAACAAACATTTTTTCAAAGAAGACATACAAATGCCCAACAGGTACATGAAAAGGTACCCAACAACACTAATCATCAGGGAAATGCAAATCAAAACCAAAATGAGATTATCATCTCTTACCTGTTAAAATGGGTATTATCAGAAAGACAAGAGATAACAAGTGTTGGCGAGGACGTGGGAAAAGTGAACTCTTATACACTGTTGGTGGGAATGTAAATTGGTTCAGCCACTATGCAAAACAGTATGGGGATTCCTCAAAAAATTAAAAATGGAACTACCGCATGATCTAGCAATTCTACTTCTGGGTACTTATCTGAAGAATACAAAACACTAACTTGAAAAGATATATGCACCCCAATGTTTACTGCAGCATTATTTACAATAGTCAAGATATGGAAATAACCTAAGTGTTTGTCAACAGGTGAATGGATAAAGAAGATGTGAGGTGTGTGTGTGTATATTCTTTATATTATATACACACACAATAGAATACTATCAGCCATAAAAAAGAAGGAAATCCTGACATTGGCGACAACATGAATGGACCTTGAGGGCATTATACTAAGTGAAATAAGCCAGAGACAGAAAGATAAATACTGCATGATCTCATTTACATGTGGAATATAAAAGCAGTGGACTACTCACAGATACAGATAACAGATTGGTGGTTGTCAGAGGTGGGTGTTGGGGGTGAGGGAAATGGGTGAAGGTGGTCAAAAGGTACAAACTTCCACTTATAGGATAAATAAGTCCTGGGGATTTAATGTACAGCACAGTGACTATGCTTAACAATATTGTATATATATATTTTTTGTATTTTCATGATCAGCTCTATTCATGTTCTGTGCCAAAGCATTTAAATACCCTGTGCTACTCATCACATAATGTGGGTGGTAAAAGAAGCCATCCTTAATTCAACGTGTTATTCCTAAAGCGTCTATTCCTGTCAGTGCTGCAAAGATACAATTAATTTGTATAACCCAATATCCTGAGGTTGAAACACAAAGCACACAGAGCAAAACATTCTCTTATGGAAAGAGAAAAATATAAACTCTGCTTTATGCAATTGCCCAAAGCTATTTTAAGTAAACAAAATAATTTTAATTAACAAATTATTGTAGTAAATCATTTTTATGATATACCTTTTTAAATGAGATATAATTGTCATATAACATTATATTAGTTTCAGATATGTAACATGATTCAATATTTATACATATTGTGAAATGATCACCACAATAAATCTAGTTAACATCCATCAATCACCATACATAGTTACAAATTTTTTTTCTTATAATGAGATTTACTCTTAGCAACTTTCAAATATGCCATATAGTATTATTAACTATAGTCACCATGCTGTACATTATATCCCAATGACTTATTTTATAGCTGGAAGTTTGTACCTTTTGACCTCCTTCACCCATTTCACCCACCTCTGCCTCTAGCAAACACCTATCTGTTCTCTGTGTCTATGAGCTCAGTTTTGTTTTGTTTTTTAAAGATTCCACATATAAGTGAGATCATCTATATGTCTTTCTCTGACTTATTTCACTTAGCATAATGCCCTCAAGGACTATCCATGTTGTCACAAATGGCAGGATTTCCTTCTTTTTATGGCTGAGTAACATTCCTCTGTGTGTATGTATGTGTCTGTGTGTTTTCTTTAACCATTCATCCATCGATGGACACTTAGGTTGTTTCCTTATCTTGGCTACTGTAAGCAATGCTGCAATGAACATGGGGTGCATATATCTTTTAAAATTAGTGTTTGGTTTCTTCTGATAAATACCCAAAAGTGGAACTGCTGGATTATACAATAGTTGTTATTTTTAATTGTTTGAGGAACTTCCATACTAGTGGATGAACCAATGTACATTCCCACTAACAGGGTACAAGAGTTCCCTTTTCTCCACATCTTCACCAACACTTGTTATTTCTTATCTTTGATAACAGTCATTCTAACAGGTGTGAGTTGATATCTCACTGTGGTTTTGATTTGCATTTCCCTAATGATTAGTAACGTTGAGCACCCTTTCAAGTATGAGGAGGCTAACAATACTGTATTGTATTTGAAAGTTGCTAAGACATTAGACCTTAAAAGTTCCCCTCACCAACATTTGTTATTTGTTGACTTTTGATCATAGCCATTCTGACAGTAGTGAGGTGATATCTCACTGTGGTTTTGATTTGCATTTTTGTAATGATTACTAATGTTGAGCATCTTTTCATGTGTCTGTTGGTCACCTGTATATTTTTCATAGAAAATGTCTATTCAAGTCCTCTGCCCATTTTTAAATCAGATTGCTTGTGTTTTTTTTGATATTGATTCATGTGAGTTCTTTACATTTTTTGGATATTAACTCCTTATCAGATATATCATTGGCAAATATCTTTTCACATTCAGTACATTGCCTTTTCATTTTATTGATAGTTTCCTTCACTGTGCAAAAGCTTTTTAGTTGATATGGTCCCATTTGTTTATTTTTGCTTTTGTTGCCTTGGCTTGAGGCGATTTAGCCAAAATTATACTGCTAAGACCAACACCAAAGAGCATACTGCCTGTGTTTTCTTCTAGGAGTTTTATGGTTTCAGGCCTTACATTTAAGTCTTTAATCCATTTTGAGTTTATTTTTGTAAATTGTATAAGAAAATGGTTCAATTTCATCCTCTTGCATGTAGCTGTCTAGTTTTCCCAACACCACTGATTGAAGAGACTCTCTTTTCCACTGTAAATTATTGTCTTCTTTGTCAAAAATTAACTAACCATATAAGCATGGGTTTACTTCTGGGCTCTCTACTACATTCCATTGGTTTATGTGTCTGATTTTGTGCCAGTACCATATAGTTTTGATTACTATAACTTTGTAGTTTAGTATGAAATCAGGACATGTGCTGCCTCCAGCTTTGTTCTTTCTCAAGGTTGTTTTGGCTACTTGGGGTCTTTTGTAGCTCCATACATATTTTAGGACTATTTGTTCCAGTTCTGCGAAAAATGCTGTTTGTATTTTGATAGGAATTGCACTGAATCTGTAGATTTCTTTGTGTAGTATGGATATTTTAGCAATATTAATTCTTCCAATCCATGAGCACAGTATTCGATCTGTGTTTGTATTCAATTTTGTTCATCAATGTCTTATAGTTTTCAGAGTATAATTCTTTCACCTCCTTGATTAAATTTATTCCTAGGTATTTTATTCTTTTTTGATGCAACTGTAAATGCGACTGTTTTCTTTATTTCTCTTTCTGATAGTTCATTACTAATGTATATACAGAAAGGCAACATGTTTCTGTATACTGATTTTTCAGTAAAGTTGCAGGATACAATTTATTTATTAGTTCCAATAGTTTTTTAGTGGAGTCTTTAGGGTTTTCTATATAGTATCATGTCATCTACAAATAGTGATAGTTTTACTTCTTCCTTTCCCATCTGAATTCCTTCTATTTCTTTTTCTTAACTGTTTGCTGTGGCTAGGACTACCAATACAATGTTGAATAAAAATGGTGAGAGTGGGCATCCTTGTCTTTTCCTGATCTTAAAGGAAAAGCTGTCAGCTTTTCAACACTGAGCATGATGTTAGCTGTGGGTCTGTCATATATGGCCTTTATATTATGTTGAGGTATGTTCTTTCTATATGTATTTTATTGAGAGTTTTTATCATAAATGAATGTTGAATTGTGTCAAATGCTTTTTCTGCATCTATTGAGACGATCATTTGATTTTTATCCTTCGTTTTGTTAATGTTGATTTGTGGATACTGAATCCTTGCAGCCCTGGAACAAATCCCACTTGATCATGGTGTATGATCCTTTTAATGTATTGTTAAATTAAGTTTGCTAATAATTTTGTTGAGGATTTTTGCATCTATGTTCATCAGAGATACTGGCTTGTAATTTTCTTTCTTTTTGTAGTGTCTTCATCTGATTTTGGTCTCAGGAAAATTCTGGTCTCATAGAGTGAGTTTGGAAGCATTCCTTCCTCTTCAATATTTTGGATTATTTTGAGAAGGATAGGTATGAACCTTTCTTTAAATGTTTGGTAGAGTTCACCTGTGAAGCTGTCTGGTCCTAGACTTCTGTTTGTTGGAAGTTTTTTGATTACTGATCCAGTTTCATTACTACTGATCAGTCTGTTCAGATTTTCTATTTCTTCCTAGTTAAAAAAAATTTTTTTTTAAAGAGACTTTTCTAATTGGAAAAATGCTGGTGATGGAGAACAGGGACTTGGCGGAGAATAACTGTATCTTCAGGATCACCTTATAATGGGCATACAGAGTAGCTAGCCTCCAGAAAAAAAGCCCCATGGCTGAAGAAAATGCCCAGAAGTATTTGCTGCACAGTAAAATAGAAAATAATAGCATTTCTTGATGACTTTCAGGCACATAAATAACATCTACCAATCAGCAGTCTGGTCCACAGCTTAAAATAACGCAGTTCAATACAGTCTAGTTATGGCCAAAGAGAAACAGAGCTGTGCTATTTTCAGCTGTAGCCCCACCAAGAAGTTGAGTATGTTACATATATCCAACAGTCCAGAGACGTGTATCTATTTCTAGGGCCAAAGATTAGCAACAACCAGGAAGAACTAGTTCCCCTGGTACTAATGACCTACCTTATATGCACCTCACTTAGCTGGAAAGGAATTCAATTTTTCAAACACAAAGGAGATACCAGCTCTCTACCCCATAGAATTATTATTTCATTATCCTTTTTATGCCTTACTGCTGTCTAGAGAATAAAATTCAAACTCACTTAAAGCCTTCCCCCATTTGACCTCTGCCAATCTTCTCGTCTAGTTTCCTACATTTTATGCTGCAAACAAATGACACCAGTCATTGTTCCAAAACATGTATTTTTCCTGTATTTTTCCTCCTGTGTCCTCCATGTTTCTAAATGTAATAAATATTTGGGCTGGGGGGGGGGCGGTCCTCATCTTATCTGATCTCTTAGCAACACTGACATTTGTCCATTTTTCCCTCTTTGTGGGGGTTAGCCTCCTCTACCTGACCAGGCAATATTGGGAAGTTTCCAAAAATTGGCCATACTCTTACCTTACACCATAATCAAAAGTTAAAACAGATAAAAAATCTAAACATAAAAGCTAAAACTATAAAATTCTTAGAGGAAAACAGAGATCAAAAGTTTCATGATGTTAGATTTGGCAGTGATTTCTTGGATATGACAAAAGCACAGGCAACAAAAGTAGATAAAGTGGACTTCATTAAAATTAAAAACTTTTGTATATCAAAGGACACTATAAGTAATGAAAAAGCAACCCACAGAATGAGAGAAAATATTTGCAAATCATATATCTCTTAAGGGATTAATAGCCAGAATATATAATGAACTCCTCCTATAACTCAACAACTACAATATACACACTATAAAAACCCCAAATGAGAAATGGGCAAAGAATTTGAATAGACATTTCTCCAAAGAAGATATACAGATGGCCAATGAGCACTAGAAAAGAAGCTCAATATCGTTAATCACTAGGGAAATAAAAATCAAAGCCAAAAGCTGGTTCTTTGAAAAGATAAATAAAATTGATAAACTGTTAGAATGATCAGGGAAAAGAGATGACACAAATTACCAATATCCAGAATGAGAGAGGTGACATAATTATAGATATTAAAAGATAAAGAAATGTTATGAGCAATTTTATGTCAATAAACTTGACAACAGATGAAATAGACAAATTCCTGAAACACACCAAGCTCACTCAAGAAAAAAAATTAGATAGTGAATAGTTCTCTAACCATTAAAGAAATTAATTTTGTAATTTAAAGCCTTCCTACAAAGAAATCTCCAGGCTAGATGGCTTCACTGGTGAATCCTATCAAACATTTAAAAGAAAAATAATACCAGTCCCACACAAACTCTTCTGGAAAACTGAGCAAGAAGAAATACTTCCCAACTCATTTAATGAGGCCAGCATTATCCTGATACAAAAACCAGGCAAAGGCTTTAAAAGAAAACAGAAACAAAAAGAAAACACTACAGAGAAATATCCCTCATAAACACAGATGTAAAAATACTAAATAAAATTTTAGCAAATCAAATCTAACAAAACATTAGAGGGATAATATATCATTACCAAGTTGGGTTTATCCTAGGAATGTAGGGTTCCCTTAACATTAAAAAAAAAAAATCAATCAATGTAATTCACTATATTAGCAAACTAAAAAAAAAACACCGTATGATAATCTCAATGGATATTTAGAAAAGCATTTGATAAGATCCAACAACCATTTCTGATGAAAGCTCTCAGCAAACTAGGAACAGAAGAGAACTTCCTCAACCTACTAAAGAACATCTACAAAAAACCTATAGCTAACATCATATGACTGGTGAAACATGGAATGTTTCCCCTAAGATCAGGAACATAACAAGTCTCTCCATTCTTATCATTTCTCTTCTGTGTTGTACAAGAAAGGCGAAGCCGTGCAATCAGGTAAAAGAAGAAATAAAACATCCAGATTAGCAAGGAAGGACTTAAAATGTCTTTATGTGGATGATATGATCTTTTATGAAGAAGACCCAATGAAATCTACTAAAAAAAAAAAAACCACTAGAACTAATAAGTGAGTTTAGCAAAGCTGCAAAATACAAGATAGATGAACAAATATCAATTCTATCTTTATATACCAGAAGTGAAAAATCAGATATAGGAATTTAAAAATATTTTTACAATATGAAAAACACTACTTAGGGATAAATCTAACAAAAGAAAGTAAGTGTAACGGGTGATACACTGAAAATTACAAAGCACCGTTTAGAGAAAGTAAGACCTAAATAAATGGAGAGATGTACCTTGTTCATGGATTTGAAGACTCATCAGTCTTCCCCAAATTTAGCCACAGATTCAATGCAATTCCAAATAAAATCCTTGCAAGCTTTTTTTAATAGAAATTGACAAGCTAATTCTAAAATTCATATGGAAATGCAGTTTTTATGATGCTTTTTTAGAGTATATACTTTTTATAAGAGAAAGACCTTTTTAAGATATTTACCGTTTAAAACCGACACATTTAAGATCAATTTTCCAACATTTCCAGGACATTTATGATGCACATTTAACCTCTAAATTGGGAAATAAGGAATTGTACCTTATTTACTTTATCTATAGATTCTCAAATAGTGAGTCTATTATATGAATTTGTAAATTACTTTTGACAATGTTTATTGCCTATATTTGTGTTTTCTTCTATTTTACAAATGCTTAAAATGTGTATTTTTATAACAATGCATATATTCCTTTCCTTCATTTTCTAAAAGTCACCCACACTCTCACTATAACACAAATCTAATTGTAATCATACTATACACAAATGTGTGTCCTAGGTTTTCACTATATGATTTGCCGTAAGTTGTATGTTCTTCTAAGGTGCTATACAGAATCATTTAAATATACTTTGATTCTTGTGAAATCATGCATATAAGAATAAAAAAGTACAGGAAATACTAAATAAAAAGTATAAATCTCATTTCTTGGACCACCTACTGGCTTTTTACTAAAATGTGTGTCCTTGTGTGCCCCAGTATTTCTTCTTTTCCCAGATGTCCCAGCCTCTACTTCCATATCATCATTTTCACGTTTTCAAGATTTGTACCCTGCACATTTTGTGCTATCATAAATAAGTATTTTGTGTTTTGGCTAAGAGTTATTTCGTAAATAGAAAACAAATATCTAGGGCCCACAATATCAAATATATAACTCTCACTCAGAATCAAACAGCGTTTGGACATAGAGAGACATATTGTTAAATATACACCACTTGACGAAAAAAAATGGATTAATAAGAGGGGTGAGAAACAAGAGGAACACATTCCTTTTTATTGACTATATAATGCGTTTTTACCTTCTGAGATTAATTAGCTTCTTCACCATAAAGAATAAAGTTATTCTTACACAATCTTCTTGGACCTTCAAACCTCCTGTTCTAATGTGAAACATTTGCTTTTTAACAATACCTGCTCTACAGGTGTCAACCTAGGATTATCATTTTGTTTTGTTGTGTGTGTGTATGTGTGTGTGCCTGTGTTTTTGAGGGAGGGGCACTTCCGAGATTTTATACACTGTTTTCTTGGAACTCAGGACTTTATATTTCTTGAGTTGTTGTTGCTTTTAAATTGGAGTAAATCCTCAAGTAATTCTTTTAGGAAGTGAGAGTGGGTGATTTTATCAATCATGATCCAGTTAAGAAAACAGAAACTCCACTAGGTTATGCTAAGAACAGTGATTTAAAAATACAAAATTGTTTAAACATGTGATAATGGACTAAAAGAACAAAAAGGTAACCTAGAAGTAATAACTGCAGTAAGCAGCTAGCACTCCTAGGGCTATGGGAACAAAAGGTAAGAGGTTGGTGTCATCAAAACCTAAGAGTTTAGAGAAGGAGGCAGTGGGCACAGCCCAGCTGCTGCAGGTAACTCAACAGTGTCAAAATGAGGACAGTTCTAGCAATATCAAAAGAGGCTAGCAGATGGAATCCACTATTACTGCTGGGGTAACATTGACCACAATATCAAGAAAACAGGTAGGAAGTCCCATCTCTTCTTTTCTTGCCTGTCTCCTAATGGTAGAAACTAATACCAAGCTAGTTAACAACACAGTCTGAGAAATATAATTTGCATAATCCCAGCCCAGCATCAGAGTAGAATACAGAAGGGTGTATTTGCAGCTTAAAGAACTTCAACGAACCAGCATAGTTCTTATTTTTAAAGCTTCGATGAATAGAGAATTCTAGATCCAAAATCATCTTCCCTTATAACTCTGAAGTCATCTGTTACTTTGTCTTCTATCATGCAGTGTTACTTCAGAAGTCTAATTCTCACTATGGTGATCTATTAGATGTTCCTATGTTTCACCACCTACATAGACCAATTAAAGAATGAACAATTTACTCTTTTGATTACTAAAATAGTAAATGATTTAATAATTAATATATATGATATAAAAATATACTTTAGAAAAACAAGATCATATTATTACTACTATCTAACATTTCATGAACCTGTAAAATATAGGAAGTATTCTTCTACACTGTAATGGCCACAAAGTATTCCTTCATATGGATGGCAGCACAATTTAACTAATCCTCCAATTACAGACATAAATGTCAGTCAAGCTTTTTATTATTATAAATAACACAAAATAACTTTTTTATAGACGAATATTTGCACAAGCCCATGAGTATGCTTTTAGGATGAATTTCTAAAAATAAAATTGCAGGGTCAAAGCATATTTTTAAGACTTTTGATACATACTACCAAACCTCTATCCAAAAAGGTCATACTAATTTATATTCTCATAAGCAGAAGAATCAAAATTTTTCCACACTACAGCAAGCAGCAAGTATTTTCGTTATTTTATAAATATGAAGAAAATTATAAAATCCTACCAAAGCACATAAAACAAACCTAGACAAATGGGAAGACATGTCACATCCCTAAGTCTGCCACTTTTGACATTACAGCAGACTAGATAACCCAAAGGGTCCATCCACTACAAAACAAGTAGATTCTAGGAAAAAATACAGTATTTTAAACATATTGGTGGGCTCTCTAAAAGTAGGGGGATTCTCTAAGGACCACACCCTAACTTTCCCCCAACTATTTCAAAAAAAGGTGATAGGTAAGGGACACAAACCATGAGTCTAGCTAACATGGAAGCTGGGAGCTCTGATCTGTAGGAGAACTGAGGAAAAGCGTGCCTTGAGGGCAAATATCAATACCAGCACTGCAACTGGGGTCCTAAGGTTGAGGCCAGAAGCAAGTGGTGAAACTGGTGGTTCTTCTACATTGAGTCTGGCTCTTCTGAAGAGGGCTAAAGCGGGTCCAAGTCAGTAGCACTGCCAGATCCCAGAACAAATCTTTGGAGGAAAGAATACCCAACTTAGGTCCTTAGGAGTCCCATAGATCAAGGGGGAAAATACATGTTCACAGAAAGATCAGTCAGCAACTGAGGTGGCAAGCTAAATTTAGACACCTTCCCCCAATAAGAGAACAATTATTTTAAGGTGTCCATATATTTTATTTAAAAGCACATAGAACACTTATTTATATTGTATAGATGTGTATACATAATGAGTTAAATTCAAGAATGATCACCACTAGATTAATGATGGTTATATTCAAGCGACCATCAATTTCTCCTTACACTATTACAATAATGTTTCAATTTATTTAATGAAAATATACATTTTTTTATTTATTCATTTAAAATCTATTTTAATTATAAGGGGGAAAATTTCAGTGTTATTACTAGCCATTTCCATATCCTCTCTTATGAAAAACTCATGTCCTTTGACTGTTTTTCTGTAGTACGGTCATCTTTCTTATTGACATATATCCCCCAGTTTGCTGATTGCCATTCAATTTTGTTTCCAGTTATCTTAATACTAAAAACCTTTAAATTATTAACCAGTTATATATATCAATACTTTCCCTCATGGTTTCTACTCTGATGAAACTTTAACTTCAATCTCTCTTTTCTTTCTCCATCCAATACTTAACATCATAAAAAGGAAGCAAGGATATTGAAGAAGATTTTAGAAAAGTAAAGAGATAGTTCATAATGTTCTCCACTGTTGATCTCTGATAGATAATTTGTTCTCTGTGTCTCCTTCAATTCCTACTCATTTGTGTTTAGTAACTACATGCTGACAAATTCTCTCTGTAGACCTGAAAATGCTCACATACTGTATATATATAGTAAATTTACTTTTGCAATTATAAAGCAACTCTAAATTAATCTAAGCACCACTAAATTAATCTGGATCAGGAACATTGTTCTCAGCTGATTAATCAGGCATCCTCATAAATGGTGTCACAGATAAGCAGGAGGTCAGGATAAAAAATCATCAGAGAGCTAGACTTCTATTTCTAGAAAGACAGAGTATACACTTCTCCCTATTCCTCATACTGGGTACAACTGAAAACATTGTCCATTATATATAAAACAAACATAAGAAGACTCTGAAGGCTGGAGAGAAGGCAGACTGCAAGGAATCTAGCCTCAAATATCCCAGACTTGGAGCTGAAGAAACCAACAACCCCAAAACACCAGTGGGTTCACATATAAAGAACCCCAACTGAACTTAAAGGGCCAGGAAAGGGACAGTCTCACAAGACAAAAAGCTTTTAGAAAATAGCCACTCTACATCAGCCGAACATCACAGAAAATCTGTGACCCTTATGCCTGTAAAGACCAAGTGGGGTACCTAGAATTCTCCTTTCAGGAGACTGTAACAAGGTGCCCACTGGGCTGGTGTCAAAGGAGGCCAAATAGCCAGGATTTTCATCTCTGCCAGCCAGTATCCAGGTTTTACCCACATGCAGTGCCAGTGGAAACCATGCATGGAACCTGGACTCTCACCCCCATCCAGTAGTAATGAGGCTCTTTACTGACCTCTCTTGACAGGGGGGACTTCTTGTTACTGGGTGGGGTTGGGAATTCTCAGTACTAGTGGGTGATGATAAAAGTTCTGACTCCCACTATGCCTCTGACACTGACCAAGTGGGGAGTAGAAGGGGTGTCTTCCTGCTGGGTGGGGGTAATAAATTGTATGTATATAATATATTAACTAGAGCAGCCACTTAAAAAAGCTATAACAAAGAGGTACACTCAAAAATACTATAGATAAATTAAAATTCCAAAAAGTATTCAAGAAACCCACAGTAAAGAAAGAAAAAGAGGATTTCCCTGGTGGCACAGTGGTTAAGAATCCGCCTGCCAGTGCAGGGGACACAGGTTCATGCCCTGGTCTGGGAAGATCCCACATGCCACGGAGCAACTAAGCCCATGCGCCACAACTACTGAGCCTGCGCTCTAGAGCCCGAGAGCCACAACTACTGAGCCCAAGTGCCACAACTACTGAAGCCCGCACACCTAGAGCCTGTGCTCTGCAACAAGAGAAGCCACCCAATGAGAAGCCTGCGAACCGCAACAAAGAGTAGCCCCCACTCGCTGCAACTAGAGAAAAGCCCACGCGCAGCAGCAAAGACCCAAGGCAGCCAAAAATATAAATAAATAAATAAATTTAAAGAAAGAAAAAGAAAACAGAAATGAAAAACAGAGAAAACAAAAACTAAAATAACAGACATCAGCCCTAACATATTAATACTTACATGACATGTAAATGGTTTAAATACAAAAAGTAAAACATAGACACTGGCAGAGTGAGTTAAAAAACATGGCCCAGCTATAGGCTGTCTGCAAGAAACTCACTTCAAATTTAATATAAGCAAACAAAGTAAAAAGTAGGGAAGAGATTTATAAAGGAAAAATTAGTCAAAGGAAAGACTATTAATACCAGAAAAGGAGATTTCAGAGCATAGAAAATTACCAGACACAGAGAGGGACAATATATAAAATTAAAAGGTAAACCCAAAAGAGATATACAATCCTAAATAAGTATACACCAAAAAACCAAGCTGCTAAATATGTGAAACAAAAACTGATAGAACTGAAAAAAGAAATAGATAAACCTACAATTATACTGGAAATGTCAACATCTGTCTCTCAAAAATTGACAGAATAACTAGACAGAATATCAGGAAGGTTATAGAAGAACTCAACAATACTATCAACCAACAATATCTAATCAACATTTATAGAGTACTCCCCCCAACAAGAACAGAACATACATTCTTCTCAAGTGCCCACAGAATGTATATCAAGAAAGACCGTATCCTGAGCCAAAGCAGAAACTTCAACAAACTTAAAAGAATTTAAATCATAGAGTGTGTTCTCTCTGGTCATCATAAAATCAAACTAGAAATCAATAACAGAAAAATAACATGATAATCTCCATACCTGGAAACTAAACAAAACACTTGTAAATAATACAGTAAGTCCCCTACATACGGACCTTCCAGTTGTGAACTTTCAAAGATGTGAATATGTGTTCCATGAACATCAGGCATGAGTGAAATTGCATCCTGCCCTCCATCTCCTACTGCTGACTATCCTTAAGCCCTACCAACGCCCACCTCCCCTCCTTCCTCCAGTCAGTAACTCCTCTTGCCTGTTCACTTGATGCCAGACCCTGTATGCCTGCTATTGTACTGTACTACTGTACTTTTCAAGGTACTGTACTGTAAGATGAAAAATGTTTTCTTTATTTTTTGTGTTTGTTTTTTATGTATTATTTGTGTGAAAAGTATTATAAACCTATTACAATATAGTACTATATAGCCGATCGTGTTAGTTGGGTACCTAGGCTAACTTTGTTGGACTTATGAACACACTCTCAGAACAGAACTCATTCACATGCAGGGGACTTACTGTACCTGGTCAAAGTGGGTGTCTTAAGGGAAATCAAAAGATATATAGACCTGAATAAAAAGGAAAACACAATATATCAAAATTAGTGGGACATAGGAAAGCAGTGCTAAGAAAGAAATCTGTAGTACTAAATGCATACATTAGAAAAGAAGAAATGCCTCAAATCAACAATCCAAGATTCTCCATCAAGAACCTAGAAAAAGAAGAGCAAATAAACTAAAAGCAAGCAGAAGGAAGGACATAACAAAGAGCAGAAATCAATGAAACTGAGAACAGAAAAACAACAGAGAAAAAAATCAATGACATAAAGCACTAGTTCTTTGAAAAGACTAATGAAATTGACAAATTTGTAGCATAACTGACAAAGAAAAAAGGAGAGAGGACACAAGTTACCAATATCAGGAATGCAACCAGGGATATCACCACAGACCCTGCAGACACAAAAAAGATAATAAGAGAATACCATGAAAAAAATCTACACACAAAAGCTTGACAACTTCAATGAAATGGACCACTTTCTCAAAAAACACAAACTACCACAACTCAACCAATATGAAATAGATAAGCTGAATAGCCCTAAAAATTATTTTAAAAATTGAATTCATAATTTTAAAACTCTAAAAGAAATCTTCAGACCCCCCTTTTCACTGGAGAATTCTATGAAACATTTAAAGTAGAATAAACACCAATTCTACACAATCTCTTCTAGAAAACAGATGAGGAGGAGACACTTCCCAAATCCTTTATGAAATTAGTATTACCCTGATACCAAAACCAGACAAAGACAATACAAAAAAGAAAACTACAGGCCAATATCCCCCATGAATATTGCTTAACAAAATATTATCAAATATAATTCAGCAATATATAAAAAGATTTATATACCATGAACAGGAGAGGTTTATTCCAGGAATTCCAGGCTGTTTCAATATTTGAAAATCAATCAGTATAATCTACCATGTCAATAAGCTAAAAAATAAGAATTAGATGATCGTATTAATCAATGCAGAAAAACATTTGACTAAATTAACACCCATTCACGATAAAAACACAAACAGAGTGGAACTTCATTAACTTTATAAAGAGCATCTACGAAAACCTATAGTTAACATTATTCTTTTTTTTAATTGAAGTATAGTTGATTTACATTGTTGTGTTAGTTTCTGGTGTAAAGTGGTTCAGTTATACATACATATATTCTTTTTCATATTCTTTTCCATTATAGTTTATTACAAGATATGAATATAGTTTCCTGTGCTATACAGTAGAACCTCGTTATTTATCTATTTTATATACAGTAGTTTGTATCTGCTAATCCCAAACTCCTAATTTATCCCTCCCCCCCTCCCCTCTTCCCCTTTGGTGTAAGTTTGTTTTTAACACTATTCTTAATGGTGAAAGACAATGCTTTCTCCCTAAGATTGAGAACAAGGTAAGGATATCCACTCTCTCCATTCTTACTCAACACAGTGCTGGAAGTTCTAAAGAGTGCAATAAGGGAAGAAAAGGAAATAAAAGGCATACAGATTGGAAAGGAAAAAATAAAGACTATTCCTCTTTGCAAAGGATGTAACTGTCTACATAAAAAGAATTCCAAGGAATCTACAAAAAAACTCAGAATAACTGAGTTTAACAAGGTTACAGGACACAAAGTAAACATACAAATGTCAATTATATTTCTATGTACACCACCAAAATTAAAAATACAATACCATTTATAACTGCTAAAAATAATGAAATACTTAGGTGTGAATCTAAGAAAACATACAAAGGACTTGCATGTTGAAAACTATGCAATGCTGATGAAAGAAATAAAAAGTGATCCAAATAAATGACACATACCTTGTTTATGGATTAGAAGACTCAACACAGTGAAAATGCCTTTCAACAGGTGACTGGTTAAACAAATGGTAGTACATCTATACCACAGAAAACTGCTCCACAATAAAAAACAAGGACTTATTGATACATGTAACAACCTGTATAAATCTCCAGAGAATTATGCTGTATGGAAAAAATGCCAATCCCCAAAACGTTACATACTATATTGTCCCATTTAACATTCTTGAAATGACAAAATTACAGCAATGAAGAACAGATTGGTGTTTGCACAGGGTTAAGAAGGGAGGGGGATGGGAAGGAAATGGATATGACTATAACAGAACAACATGAGGGATCTTCGTTGCTATGGAAATGCTCTGTATTTTGAGTCTATTGATGTCAATATCCTGGTTGTAATATTGTACCATAGGAAGAAACAGTTAAAGGTCTATAGGATCTCTATTATTTCCTACAACTACATGTGAATTATCTCAAAATAAAAAGTTTAATAAAAATAGGCTTCAGAAATACATTGTGGTAGCTCCTCTCCTTGCTGTACGCGCATGTCATTCCTTCATGGAGAAGTGGAACCTATTCCTTCCTTCTCCTTGAATGTGGGCCAGTCTTAGTGATTTGATTAATTTATAGAATTTTAGGGGCTTCTACCTGCTCTCTTGGAAAACCTGCCCTGGTGGAAGCCAGATGTCAGATAAGAAGTTCGATTACCATGAGACAGCTATGAATAGAGTAAGTGATGCTAGCTGGTCCCTACCTGTGAAGGGAAGAAGCCATCTTGGATATTCCAGCCCCATAGTTTCTTGGGAAAAAAATCAAGGCCCCAGATATATGGTCCCAATCAAGTTTTCCCAGCTCTATTTTTTCAAGCCAACCCACCAGATGCCCCAAATATTATGGAGCACAGATAAACCATCTCATGTCCAAACTACTGCCCCACAGATTTTTTTTACACCATGAATTGGCAAACATTGTCAGTAAAGGGCCAGACAGTAACTTTATAGGCTTTGAGAGTCACCAATCTCTCACAACTACTCAACTCTGGTATAGTAGCACAAAAGAAACCATAGGCAATATGTAAATGAATGAGTGTGGCTGTTTTCCAAATTTATGAACATGGAAGTCTGAATTTCATGTAATTTTCATGTGTCACAAAATATTCTTGAGGGTTTTTTTTAAAGCATTTAAAAATGTAAAGTCAATTCTTAGTTGGTAGGCTGTACAAAACAGGTAGAAGGTTGGGCTCCTGACTTACATGTTCTTTCATTTTGCAATCCTTACTTACTTAAGGATTAAGGTATTGAATTGCATGCTCCAGATTGCCTCTGTCATTTTACTGAATCCTAAACTCTTAGACTTGGAAAGAATTTTAAAGATCAATTTGATAGTCTAAACACCTACTTAGTCTAAATACATGAATCCACTGTATACTGTGCCTGCCAACCAGATACCCAGATCCTCCAGCAATAGGGAAACCATCAGCTCCACCTAAACTGCCCAGTCTACCTTCAGACAACCCTGATTTTTTTCCCCTATGCTGAGGGAAACCTGTCTCCCTATAACTTCTATCCATTGATTCTAATTCTGCCTCTTGGTGTCAGGCAGAATACACCTACTTCCATTTTCCAAAAACAGGCTTTCAGATACTTCAAATAGCCACTCTGTCTCCTGGAGTATTTTCTTTTCTCTAAGCTAAATATCCCCAACTCCTTAAACCTAACCTTGTATAATCTCTGAACTTCCTTTAACCATCTAAAACTAGGATGCCCAAAACTGAAGATAACACTCCAAATGTAGTCTGACGAGAGAAGAACCACTAACTCCCTTTTTCAGAAACCTCCATTATTGTAATTTGAAAACACATTTGTTTGTTTTGCTTTGGGTTTTTTTTTTGACAGCCACATCACATCAGACTTATGGTAAACTTACCACTGATTAAAATCTTTTCCTTACATGGTAAGTCAAATCTCTTCCACTAGACACTCACATGGAAGAAATCTTAGACTCAAGTACACAACTTTATATTTATTCTATTCAATGTAATCTTGTTAAATCCAGCCCCTGACTCCAGACAGTTGAGATCTTTTGAGATCCTAGTTTTTGCTTCACCTATTTACTAACCCCAGAGTTCACCATGACCTGCAAATTTGAAACATATGCCTTTTATATAGCATATAAGTAATTGACAAAAATAAACAGAACAGGGACTTCCCTGGAGGTGCAGTGGTTAAGACTCCATGCTCCCAATGCAGGGGGCCGGGGTTCAATTCCTTGTCAGGGAACTAGATCCCACATGCATGCCGCAACTAAGGAGCCTGAAAGCTGCAACTAAGGAGCCCGAGAGCCGCAACTAAGACCCAGCACAACCAAATAAATAAATTAAATTAAATAATAATAAAAAACAGAACAGAGGCAAGTACCAAGTCCTATGGTAAGGCTGTAGAAATGTCCCTTTAGTCCTAAAATAATAAATTATATTACTTTTTCCATCTTGACAATATCACCATGGAACTTAGCAAACCTTTTACTAAATAACTAACAACTTTCGTTGTTAACTGCTTATAAATAAATCATGGTTTTTGTCATCTTTTTTTTTTTAATCTTCCTAAGGCTCAGTGTTAACTTGTTTAATCCATTTCTTGAAGAAAAACAAACAAAAATCACCCTTGCCCATCTCTAGGTTTCTTTTCTAGATCTCTCTTGATCCTTTTGGTTCTTCAAAAAAATAATCCATGGAAATGTAGATTTTTCTTTTTCTTCCTTTGAAGTTTTTGAACAAAAAAGCCTTAGTGCAGTGATATTTCTTTTTATTTTTAAACCTACCTTTCACATGCTTTTTATTACTTTTTTCTCTTCTTAGTAAATTACATTTTAAAGCTAGAAATTTTTATAGCCCTCAGTCTGGTATCAACTTGGAACTACCATGGCATTTTGCCTGGAATCCAATTATTTTTTTCGATGCTTATCTAGTTTGTATTTTAAATTGGGTTATCTTAATTCTGAATGCTAATATTCAATATCTCAAAATCTGCTTGTTCATAAAGGCAATTACCACATTTATTTGTTTTCAATAAAAACATCAATTTTGCTTCATGATCAAATCTACATGATTACTATCTTGCTATTTCCGATCACATACATTAAGAACGAATATCCCACACTGTAACAAATAAATATCTATATGGAATAAAAAGTGAACCTCAACCTTTATCTCATATCACACATAAATATTAACTTGAAAATGGATTATACACCTAAATGTAAATGCTAAATCTATAAAGCTTCCAGAAAAAAAAAAAACAGGAGAAAATCTTCATGACCTTGCAGTAGACAAAGATTTCTTAGCTAGGACACAAAAAACACTAACTGCAAGAGAAAGTATTCATAAATTTTATCAAAAATAAAAATTGTTGGGCTTCCCTGGTGGCGCAGTGGTTGAGAGTCCACCTGCCGATGCAGGGGACACGGGTTCGTGCCCTGGTCCGGGAAGATCCCACATGCCGCGGAGCGGCTGGGCCCGTGAGCCATGGCCGCTGAGCCTGCGCGTCCGGAGCCTGTGCTCCGCAACGGGAGAGGCCACAACAGTGAGAGGCCCGCGTACCGCAATAAATAAATAAATAAATAAATAAATAAATAAATAAATAAATAAATAAAAATTAAAAAAATAAAAATTGTTTTAAAAAATATTATGAACATGAAAAGGAAAGACAGAATTGGAGAAAAAAATATTCATAGTGCTTTCATCTGCCAAAGTGTTGGTATCTTGAATATTAAAGTTAATAATAAGAAAGCAAACAGCCCAATTTTTTTTTAAATGGGTAAAAGAGTTGACAGCTCAAAAATAAGATAAACAAATGGCTAATAAGCACATGAAAAAATACTCAACAGCATTAGTCATCAGGAAAATGCAAATTAAAAGCAAAATAAGATATCACTAACATACTTACCAAAATGGCTAAACTTTTGATTAAAATTTTTGATATATAAGTTGATTACAGATCTCCTTAACAATACATAGAAAGCAAATTTCAAGGTGGAAAATTACGTTTCCATTGACATTTCTATGAAAAAAAACCTAATTATATAAAGTTCCACTCAATATTAAAATAACATTCATATCTAACAATTTGTTTAATATATCAATTAAATGTGACCTAATTTAACCACTCATTTAAGTATAATTAGGAGCATCATATGCAGCGGGAAAACTGTAGCAGAAGAATCTTTTCTCTTTCTTACCTCTATAAATTAACTATTTAAGACCTTAATCATTTCTCTTAGTAAATACTGAAAAAGTGAATAATTCAAAGTTAAAATACATTCTATACCAATCAGTGAGTAAAACATTTATTAAGTGCCTATTTACATACTATGTACACACTTGATTAGTAAAATCATTTTCTAAAAGGTTTTACAGTCAAACGTAGAAAAAAATAAATTGCACGCAAAAGCATCAAATATTGGAACTCAAATCCCATTGTGCTAGATATGTTAAAACTTCCCCCAACAAACACAGTGCTGGATAACATTCTTCTCTTTTCCTCCTTTCCAGCCCTCTCTCCCTTTTTTTTTTTAATGATAGCCATTTTAATTATAGTAGCAAAGCCCTTTACTTTGTTACTTTAGGAAGGAGAAGGTGCTCAAATTATAACAGTGAACCTCTTTTATGTGGGATGGAGGCTATATATAATCTTTGTGATCCAATAAAACTTCTGTCACATTTATATCATAATCCAGTTTCTTTCAAGTAAATCTGTCATCTCCAATATACTTGATACACCTGGAAAGTTAACGTCTCAACAAATATTTTACATATTTGAATAATCAATGGTTTGCTATCGAGACCTGTTTATTTATTTATTTACTTTGAGATTGCTTCAGAGACCTCATCCCCAAATTTCATGTAGGAGTCATTCTAAAATGCAGTAAGTTTCTTTGTGAAACAGGAAATTCAGGATCTTGTCCACAATAGACACATAAGAACTTTGCCCACACATGTAAACAATCTGACAAATTACGGCCTGAATCACAATTTTAAATTGAGGATCCTGAGTGGTAGAGAGGTTTATCATAGGATAGCCAACATAGAACCAGTAGTGATTATCTTATTTGTTTCAGTAAAGATGCTATTGAAGATGTCTGGCTCTATTTCATATAGGTCAATTCCCTTCCTATTAAAAAGCACTCACTTTCCACTCTTAGACCAGACCCACAATTTCTGTCAAAAGTCTCATAATGAATCAGGAATAGGAATGCCACAGCATAAATCAAATCCTTCTACCAGAACAACAATTCAAAGTCCATAAATAATTAAGACCGAATAAATCTTCCAAGATTCAAAAAAAGCGGCGGGGGAATACTGAGAAACTGTCCCAGATAGCTAAATACAACGTGGCATCCTGGATTGGATCCTACAACAGAAAAGGGGCATTAATGGAAAAAACTAGTAAAATCGGAAGAGAGTCTGGACTTTAGTTAAGAGTAGTACACCGACATTCATTTCTTAGTTTTGACAAATGTACCACGGAAATATAAGATGATAACATTCGGGGAAACTGAAGCTGAGTAAAGAGTGTACAGAAAAAGTTCTCTATTACCCTTGCAAATTTTCTCTAAATCTAAAATTATTCCAACAACAACAAAAAACTCCACAAAAAAACAGAATTAGAAGGAGTTGTATGTAGACTAAAAGGCTTTAAAATCTGAAAACAAAACAATAGAGCACATCTATCAATTGGAAAAAAATAAAGACTCCAGTCAGTAGTAAATATATAATAATGCACAGGTGAGTTATAAAAGAGGCAAGGCAACTAGTTAATGAAAAAAGAAAAATATTAAATTTACAAACAAAAAATTTCTAAAAAGTGAAACCATTTTTCACATATCAAATTAGCAACTTTAAAAATTATATTATTGGTAAAAGTATGGTGACTCTGGCACTGCCATACATTGCTGACTACAGGGTACATTAAGATAATTTCTATAAAGCAATTTGGCACAATATATCACAAGCCAAAAAGTAAACTTAGTAATCCAACTTTTGTGAAAATAAACTGAGGAAATAAGATGGAACATAAAAAACCTTTATACAAAATATGCTAACTAAAGCATTCCTGATATTCAATTTTTACTGAAACAACCTGTAAGACATCTACCATAGGAAAATAGTTAATTATGGCTCATCCACTTAATAGGCAGTTATTAACAATGACATTCACAGAACTCATACTAAACTTAAGAAATTCAGATTGAGAATTGTAAACAAAGCATCATAAAAGGTAAAATAATGAACAAAAATTATGCTTGTAAAAGAGACTGGAAGAAAGTACACCAAAAACATGCATAATAGTTATCTCTGGGTGATGGGATTATAGGTAATATCTCCTTATATTTTTCTAAATTTTATGATTTTTATTGTAAAGGACTTGCTTTTAAATAGGGAAAACTACATTTTTAAGAAACCAAAGTGGAGGAAGCATAATTTAATATATCATGTATATGGATGGTTTTACTTTACAGATAACAATCATAAAATATTTTTGTACATATCAAAAACCATTTAAATTATTTTATATATATATATGTAATCATTACTGAACTTCCTATAAGATATTCTGGTACTCCTCAAAAACTATCAGCATGCATTTTGGCTCATATTAGAAATAAGGTCTTACCCTCAATGATTTTACAATCTAGTAAAGATTAAGTTACAAGAATGAGAAAAAAGAACAAAAAAAGAAGTTAAATATTTAAATACTAACAAAGTGGTTGAGTATAGACTCTGTAATCAGATAGACCTAACCTGAATCCTGGCTCCAATAACTGTGTGACCTTGGGCAAGTATCAGCCTCTCTAAGCCCAAGTCACCCTGGTCTGTCATTTGAAGATTAACAGTACTGACTTTGCAGAATTAATGTGAGCACTAAATGAAATATTCAAGGAAAACACCTGGCAAAATGTCTGGCACATAATCAGTATGTAAATTTAGCTTTTTTTTTTTTAACTACTCTTAGTGGTATTATTGACTATCAGGGTTTTAAATGGTCAGAGGAACAAAAAGAGATCATTAACAGCAAGAATTGAGGAAGGCTTTAAGAATTCTGCTAATCCTTGAAGAAGAGTTGAACACGGTAAGACTGGGCAGAGATGCAGAGCAGTATTAAAAACTTATTCAAGCAGAGATTTGAATAAGTAGGGCATGTTTATAGAACAGTGAAGTGAACCATCCAACTATAGCAGAAGAGACATAGAAACACTTCTTATAGAAAGAAGTGAAATAAGGTATTTTTTAAAGAAAAAATAAAAGATTGTCAATTAATAGCATTTGTGTTATTCAACACAGAGTTAGCATCAAGGGAAAAAATTTAAAGTGCAAGTTAAATTACAGTATCTCAAACATACTATATAAAAATCACTTTAACAAAACAGTAATTGACCTTGTAATATTTAACAACTAAAGTCTTCCAAGAAAAAAATACCCAAAATAACCAACAGCTATTAAATAAAGAAATATTCATGTGCACTGGAAGAAAAGAGGGAAGGAGGTAAAAATACAAAATAAAAACTAGAAGTATTTTTGTACATACTAAGAAATCTAAGTATGTGAAAAATAAGATAAAGATGGTATTTAAGAAGGATGTACAATTAAAATTCCTTAAATTTTATGCATATAATTTCATGCATATAATTTTATGATTATAATTGTTCTTGCCTATTACATATATGTTGCAAAATAACTCAATAAACTTGAAATAAGAAAAATTATTTCTAAATTAATGAAATGGCAGATTTTCCTGATTTACAGAAATCTATCTTTTCTAGACAACGTATTGAGAACCTATTTATTTATCAATACTAATTTAGTAGAATTAACATAATTTTATTATTATGGTGAACTTTCTTAAATTATCTTTTTGCAAAAGGAACTACACACCATTTTCTCTTGTAGTAACCTCCTACTGCCCTAGTGGAAATACAGGACACATTATTAATCATTAAAAATAACAAACTATTGGGAATTCCCTGGCGGTCCAGTGGTTAGGACTTGGCGCTTTCACTGTTGGGGCCCAGGTTCAATCCCTGGTGGAGGAACTAAGATCCCTCAAGCCATGCGGCATGGCCAAAAAATAATAATAGTAATAATAAACTATTAAGCCCAATACTATGACCTTGACATTTATCAAATATTTCTAAGTAAAATTAAAACAAAACAAACCAATTCACTTAAGAACTCAGAAAGCTTCAGTAAGCTCATTACACACACACATATTAGCTAAGAAAGCAAGCTCTGGAGTCAGGCTGCTTTATGGGTCTGAGATTTATGAGTTTACATCTCAGTTCTAAGCCCCATTAATAAGCTGCATATGTTGAGAAAATTATTTAATCTTCCTATGCCTAAGTTTCTTCCTCTGTAAAATGGGGACAGTAAGTAATAGTGCCTTCCCTCATAAGGTCACTATAAGGATTAAATGGCATAATGTGTATAAACCATATATCACAGTATCTAATCTAGTACAGAGTAAGAGCTTCATACGTAGAAATTATCATTAATCATCATTATGTGTTTCTATAATACATAATGTTTCAATATATAGGAAACCCCAAGACAACAAGGAAGATTTAAAAATAAATAAAAGGTACACAGAGGAAATTTTAGCTACAACAAACAGTAAACACAACCTACTCCTATCCAGATAAAACCTTACAATAAAGGCTTATTTGCCTCAGTTCCATTCATTCAGTACATCATGACCAGCTTTAAACAAAAAAATTACAAAGCATGCTAAAACACAAAAAGTACAGTTTGAAGAGACTGAGCAAGCAGTAGAGAACCAGGCTCAGATGGCAGAAATGTTGGAATTATCAGACCAGGAATTTAAAACAACTACAATGAATATGCTAAGGTCTCTAATGGAAAAAGTAAGACAACATTCAAGAACAGATGGGTAATAAAGCAGAAAGATGGAAACTCTAAGAATCAAAGGGAAACGTTAGAAATCAAAAATACTGTAACAGAAATGAAGAATGCCTTTGATAGGCTCATCAGCAAACTGGACACAGCCAAGTAAAGACTCAGTGAACTTGAAGAAATGTCAGTAGAAACTTCCAAAACTGAAATGGAAACAGAAAAAAGCATGAAAAAGAACAGAATATCCAAGAACTGTGGAGCAATTACAAAGGGTATAACATACACATAATGAGAATACCAGAAGGAAAAGAAAAAGAGAAAGGAACAGAAGAAATATTTGAAGCAATAATGACAATTTCACAAAATTAATGATAGATACCAAGCCTCAGATCCAGAAGCTCAGAGAACACCAGGCAGGATAGATATTTAAAAATCTATACCTAGGCATATCATATTTCCACTGCAGAAAATCAAAGATAAAGTCTTAAAGGAGGCCAGAGGAAAAACACTTTTCTATAGAGGAAGAAGAATAAGGATTACATTGGACTGCTTTTCAGAAATCATGCAAGCAAGAGAGTGAAATAAAGTATTTAAAGTGCTGGGTGTGGGGGGGGTGAGGGGGATGGAATGCAACCTAGAATTCTTTATCTAGTCAAATTATCCTTTAAAAGTGAAAGAGAAATAAAGACTTTCTCAGGCAAACAAAAGTCGAGGGAATCCGTCACCAGTACACCTCCCTTGCAAGAAATGTTAAAAAAAAAAATCTTCAGAGAGAAGGAAACATATAGGTCAGAAGTTGGAAACTCAGATCTACATGAAGAAAGGAAGAGCACTAGAGAAAGAAAAAATGAAGGCAAAGTAAAATTTTTCATTTTTCTTATTAATTTATCTAGCATATAATAGTTTGTTCAAAATAATAATAGCAACGATGCATTTGATGATTAGAGCCTATAGATAAGTGAAATGAATGACAGCAATGTTATAAGGACAGGAGGGAGGAACTGGGAATATGCTAAGATACTTGCACTATCAGTGAAACAGTGTAGTGTTACTTGAAAGAGGACCTGGATTAGTTATAAATGTATATTGCAATCTCAAGGGCAATGACCAAAAAAAAAATCCTTTATGAAATAAAACTGATATGCTAGGAGAAGACAAATAGTAGAATCATATAAAATGCTCAATTAAAACCAAAGAAGGAAAAAAAGCAAACAAACAGAGGCAGAAAAAGAGTGGAAAACAAAATAGAAACAAAGAATAGGGCAAAGAATAGAAAACAGTAATAAATATGGTAGATGTTAAACCAACTGTATCAGTAATCATTTTAACATGAATGGTTTAAATAAATCAATTAAAAGACAGCCTTTCAGAATGGATTAAAAAAAAGATGCAACTAAACTTGAGTCTACTAAATAAATGTTGTCTGTGATAAACTAACTTTTTTTTTTTTTTTGCGGTACATGGGCCTCTCACTGTTGTGGCCTCTCCCATTGCGGAGCACAGGCTCCAGACGTGCAGTCTCAGCGGCCACGGCTCACGGGCCCAGCCGCTCTGCAGCATGTGGGATCCTCCCGGACTGGGGCACGAACCTATGTCCTCTGCAGCAGCAGGCGGACTCTCAACCACTGCGCCACCAGGGAAGCCCTAAACTAACTTTTAATATAAAGACACATATAGATTAAAAGGAAGGGATGGAAAAGATATGCCATGTTAACACTAATCAAAAAAAGCTGGAGTAGCTATAGTAATTTCAGACAAAGCAGACTTTACAGCAAGGAATATTAACAGAGATAAAGAGGGGCATTACATAATGATAAAGGGGTCAGTTCTCCAAGAAGACATAACATTCTCTAATTTGTATGAGCCTAACAACAGAGCATCAAAATATATGAGACAAAAACTGATAGAACTGTAAAGAGAACTGGATGAATTTACTATTATAGCTGAAGACTTCCATACACCTCTATCAGGAATCAAAAGATCAGCTGGCAAAAAATCAGGTAAGGACACAGTTGAACTGAAAAGCACCATCGATCAACTGGATCTATAGAATACTGCATCCAACCAGAGCAGAAATACACATTCTTCTCAAGCTCACATATAACATTCACCAAGACAGAACATATCCTGGGCCATAAAACACATCTTAACAAATTTTTAAAAATTGAAATCATACAAGGTATGCTCTCATACATGATAGAACGAAATTAGAAATAAATAACCGATAGCTAGAAAACCCAAAAAAACTTGGAGATTAAACAGTGAACTTCTAAACAACAGATGTGTCAAAGGAGTCTCAAGAGAAATTTTAAAATATTGAATAAATAAAAATGAAAATGTAACTTATTAAAAGTCGTGGGAACCAGAAAACCAGTGCTTAGAAGGAAATTAATTGCATTGAATGCACAATATTGAAAAAGAAGAAAGATCTAAAATCATTAATCTAAGCTTCCAATTTAGGAAACTAGAAAAGAGCAAAGTAAATCCAAAGTAAGCAGAAGGAAAGAAATAATAAAAATTAGAGCAGAAATCAATGAAACTGAAAACAGGAAATCAACCAAAACCAAAAGTGGATTCTTTGAAAAGATCAATAAAATTGATACATTTCTAGCCAGGTTAACAAGAAAAAAAAAGAGTAAACAAATTACTAATACTAGAAATGAAAGTGGGCCCATCAGTACTGATTCTGTAGACATTAAAAAGATACTAAAGGGGGGCTTCCCTGGTGGTACAGTGGTTAAGAATCCACCTGCCAGTGCAGGGCACACGGGTTCGAGCCCTGGTCCACGAAGATCCCACATGCCGCGGAGCAACTAAACCCGCGTGCCACAGCTACTGAGCCGGCAGGCCACAACTACTGAAGCCCGCGTGCCTAGAGCCCATGCTCCACAACAAGAGAAGCCACCGCAATGAGAAGCCTGCACACAATGAAGAGTAGCCCCCACTCACTGCAACTAGAGAAAGCCTGCATGCAGCAACGAAGACCCAACACAGCCAAAATAAATAAATAAATAAATATTTAAAAAATTGTGAATCACTACGTTTAAAAAAAAAAAGGGCTTCCCTAGTGGTGCAGTGGTTGGGAGTCTGCGTGCCGATGCAGGGGACGCGGGTTTGTGCCCCGGTCCCGGAGGATCCCGCGTGCCGCAGAGCGGCTGGGCCTGTGAGCCATGGCCGCGCCTGTGAGCCGTGGCCGCTGAGCCTGCACGTCCGGAGCCTGTGCTCCGCAGCGGGAGAGGCCGCAACAGTGAGAGGCCCGCGTACCGCAAAAAATAAATAAATAAATAAAGGGCTTCCCTTGTGGCACAGTGGTTAAGAATTTGCCCGCCAATGCAGGGGACACGGGTTCGAGCCCTGGTCCGGCAAGATCCCACATGCTGCTGAGCAACTAAGCCAATGTGCCACAAGTACTGAGCCTGCGCTCCAGAGCCCGCGAGCCACAACTCCTGAAGCCTGGGCACCTAGAGCCCGTGCTCTGCAACAAGAGAAGCCACCGCAATGTGAAGCCCGTGCACCGCAACAAAGAGTAGCCTCCGCTCATCGCAACTAGAGAAAGCCTGCGCACAGCAACAAAGACCCAACGCAGCCAAAAATAAATAAATAAAATAAATAATTTTTTTAAATACCTTAAAAAATATACTAAAGGAATATTATGAACAACTCTATGCCCATGAATTTAATTACCTAGATAAAGCAGACCAATTTCCTGAAAGACACAATCTACTAAACCCCCTATAATGAGAAATGGGTAAGCTGAATAGTCCTGTGTCTATTAAAGAAATTGAATTAATAATAAACAGCCTTCTAAAACAGAAAGCACCAGGCCCAGAAGGGTTCACTGGTGAATTCTACCACACATTTAAGGAAGAAATTATACTAATTCTCCAGACAATCTCTTCCAAAAAATAAAAGCTGAGAGAATACTTCTTAACTCATTCTATGAGGCCAGCATTACTGTAATACTCAAACCAAAGGCATTATAAGAAAGGAAAACTAAATACCAACATCCCTCATGAACACAGATGCAAAAATCCTCAAGAAAATATTAGTAAATTAAATCCAATAATGCATTTTAAAAAAACGGGCTTCCCTGGTGGCGCAGTGGTTGAGAGTCCGCCTGCCGATGCAGGGGACATGGGTTCGTGCCCCGGTCCAGGAAGATCCCACATGCTGTGGAGCGGCTAGGCCCGTGAGCCGTGGCCGCTGAGCCTGCGCGTCTGGAGCCTGTGCTCTGCAACAGGAGAGCCCACAACAGTGAGAGGCCCGCGTACCACAAAAAAAAAAACTACACACTACAACCAGGTGGATTTATTCCAGGTATGCAAGTCTGGTTCAATATTTGAAAATCAATTAATGTAATCCATCACATCAACAGACTAAAAAAGAAAAATTACATGATCATATCATTAGATACCAAAAAAAGCATCTAACAAAATCCAACACTCATTCATAGTAAAAACTCTCAGCTAACTAGGAGTAGAGGGGAGTTTCCTCAACTTGGTACAGAACATCTACAAAAAAACTATAACACCATATATAATGGTGAGAAACTGGATGCTTTCCCAGTAAGATCAGGAACAAGGCAAGGATGTCCACTCTCACCACTCCTATTCAAATCATACTGGAAGTCCTAGCTAATGCAGTAAGATAAGAAAGGAAAATAAAATGTATACAGGTTGGGAGGGAAGAAATAAAACTATATTTGTTTACACATGACGTGACTGTCTATCTATGTACAACATCCCAAAGAATCAACAAAAAATCCTAGAAGAAATAAACAATCATAGCGAGTTGCAGGATTCAAGGTTAATATACAAAAATCAATTGCTTTATTGTATACCAGGAACAAACAATTGTAATTTGAAACACAATACCATTTGAATTAGCACTTAAAAATGAAATACTTAGGTATAAATCTAAATAAATAAACACACACACACAATATCTATATAAGGAATACTAAAAAACTCTTAAGAAATTTTAAAAAATCTAAATACATGGAGAGATTCCCTGTACATGGATAAGAAGACTCAATATTGCCAAGGTGTCAGTTCTTCCTAACTGGATCCATAGATTCAATGCAATCCCAAGCAGAATATATGTGTGTGTGTATGTGTTATGTGTGTGTGTGTGTGTGTGTGTGTGTATTTAAAACTGAATCACTTTGTTGTACACCTGAAACTAACACAATATTGTAAATCAACTATACTTCAATTTAAAAAAAAAGAAAGTGAGGACAACTCATTGAATGAGAGAAAGTATCTGCAAATCACATCTGACAAATGTATAATATCTAAAATATATAAAGAACTCTTACATTGCACCACTAAAAAGATTAAAAACACAATTAAAAATGGGCAAAGGATCGGAATACACATTTCTCCAAATATATATATGTAAATGGCCAATAAACACATGAAAAGATCGTGGCTAAACATCATCCAGCAATTAGAGAAATGCAAATCAAAGCCACAATCATATACCACTTTACACCCACTAGGATGGCTAAAATAAAACAGACAATAAGATGTGTTGGTGACGGCTGGAGAAACTGGAACCCTCATACATTGCTGGTGGGAATATAAAATGATGTAGCCCCTTTGGAAAATGTTTTGGCAGCTCCTGAAAAAGTTGAAGTTATCACATGACTTACCAGTTCCACTTCTAGGTATAAACCCAGGACGGAAATGTTCATATCAACATTATTCATAATAGCCAAGAAGTGGGAACAACCCAAATGCCCATTTAGAATAAATAAAATGCAGTATATTCATACAATAGCATATGATTTGGTAAAGAAAAGTACTGATACATGCTACACGTGGATGAATCTTGAAACCATTATGTTAATTGAAACAAACTAGTCACAAAAGACCATATAGTATGATTCCATTTACATAAAATGTCTGGAATAGGCAAATGAAGAGAGAAAAGTAGAGTAGTGGTTGCGAAGAGCAAGGATAGGGCAAGAGCAGGAAACAGTGTTAAGAGGAAGAGGGGAGGGGAGTTCCAGAGGAATAGGGAGTGACTGATAATGAGTATGGGTTTCTTTTGGAAGTGATGAAAGTGTTCTAAAATTAGATGGTGATGACGGTTGTACAACTCTAGGAATACACTAAAACCATTGAATTGAGCACTTGAAAAGGGTGAATTGTATAGTATGTGAATTATCTCTCAATAAATCTGTTTTTAAAAATAAGAAGAAACCCAGAATAATGAAACTAGCTACATTCAGGGGTTGGGTGGAACAAGGGAAAAAGGACAAGGCAGCGGGAACAGAATAGATGGGATGGGGAGATATACCCTTTAAAAAATAGCTCTTATTTGGGGAAACACATTAGAATTCCATTAATTAATAAGTTAATTAATTCAATAAGAATTGGGGGGGAGCTTTTCTAAAGTGGGATGCAAGTAAAAATAAATAAACCTATCGGTGTTTTGAATTAAAACATAATCACACTGAACGCTAAAACTAGTGGATGAAAGTTTGATAAGGAATAGGATATTTACAAAGAAAAAAACAGTAACTTTACAACTGGAGAAACTTGTTAGACAATATTTTAAGCAAGTGATCAAAGTTAACATCACCAATAATGGGACCAATCAACATCATGTGACTTTTTTTTAAAAAAGTTCTTATTTGAGGAACAACATTAAAATTTCATTAATCAATCAGTTAATTACTTCAACAAGGATAGAGGGATTTTCTAAAGTGAAATACAAATAAAAATGAATGAACCTATCTGTTTCGAATTAAAATATAACCACACTGAATGCTCAAACTAGTGGATAAAAGTTTGATAAGGAATAGGATATTTATATACACACACACATTTGATATGATGTAGTGAGTATGCAGCATCACTTTGGTACTCTTGCCAAATACTCATAATCTGAACCTAGTCACAGGAAACAGTAGACAAAACCAAATTCAGCAACATCTTCAAAAGTATCAAGATCAAGAAAAACTGAAGAACTCTATCAGATCAGAGGAGAGTAAGAGATGTGACAACTAAATGTAATGTATGGACCCTGGAAATTCTTCTTTTGCTATAAATCAATGTTTATTTCCTGATTTGGTAAACCGAACCTTGGCTACGTAAGAAAATATCCTTGTTTTTAGAAAATATACATTTAAGCATTTATGGGTAAAGGGCATCATGGTTAATGTTAAGGGGGAAAAAAATGACATACAGAGAGCAAGAGAGAGTGATAAAGCATGTATGATAAAATGTTGCCACCTGGGGAATCTGGGTGGCAGGCATACGGGAATTAATTCTTTGTATTACTTTTGCAACTTTTCTATAATTCTGAAATTATTTCAAAATAAAGTTTCCTTTAAGAAAAATGTTGCAACAATATACCCCCTACCAGAACCTTAGTACCAAAGGCAGTAACAATATCAAAAAGTTATTTTATAAATATAAGTCCAAACTGGTATAAATAACATAACTGAATAAATAATGAGAAAGGTCAACTCTGCCTTACAGAAGAATTCCAAACAATAAAAGAGGAATAAGGGAAATAGAAAATCATCATTAGAACACTGTAATAAGTGCTGCAGGCAAAACCTACTAATGAATTGGAAATTAGTGATCAAAACTTTAAAGAGGGGCTTCCCTGGTGGCGCAGTGGTTGAGAGTCCGCCTGCCGATGCAGGGGACACGGGTTTGTGCCCTGGTCAGGGAAGATCCCACATGCCACGGAGCGGCTGGGCCCGTGAGCCATGGCCGCTGAGCCTGCGCGTCCGGAGCCTGTGCTCTGCAGCGGGAGAAGCCACAACAGTGAGAGGCCCGCGTACCACAAAAAAAAAAAAAAAAAAAAAAAAAAAAACTTTAAAGAGAAACAGGATATTTACATAACCTCAAAGTATCTCCCCTCTAAAATTTATTAATTCTGTGGTGATTCTAACATATATCCACAAAGTTTTTAATACCTCTCCTCCCAGGAACTGGAACTTAATTCTCCACCCCATGTGTATATTGGACTTAGTGACTGGTTGCTAGTAAATAGAGTATGGAAAGGGATAGTAACTTAACAGTGGAGGAATCTGGCAGACTCCACCTTAACCAACTGATCAAGGTGAAATCAACTGTAATAAGCCATGTTGATATCATGTGCCCTCTGATATGATGTGATGAGAGCACTTCACCTCTGTGGCGTCTTCCCCAAATCCATAACCCCAGTCTAATAGAAAAACACCAAACTCAATTTGAGGAACATTCTACAAAATAAGCAGCACTCTTCAAAACCATCAAGGAAAGATTGATGAACTGTCTTAGATTGGAGAAGACTAAGGAGATGTGACAACTAAATGCAACATGGTATCCCGGTTTATACCCTCAAACAGAAAAGGGATATTAATGGAAAACTGGTGAAATCCAAATAAGTCTGTACTTTGGCCTAATAGTATTGTACTTAGGTTCATCTCTTAGTTTTGATAAATGGCCATGGTAAATTTATTTACCCTAATTTCACTCAAAGGAAGCTGGGTGAAAAGAATACAAGAACTCTCTATATTATCTTTGTAACTCTTCTGTAAACCTAAAATAATTTCAATAAAAAGTTTAAAAGTAAATGAATTAACCAATTTTTAAAAGATTATTTTGTAAATTAGAGTATTCTTCAAATTAAAGTTGAACCATTAAACTCAATTTCTAAGCCCACTTATTGCATGAATAAACTCAGTTTCAATTAAGTTACTTTGCCATAGAGTATATTACTACGTGCTCTTTGCATTGAATGATTGTTGGAAGGGGATAGAGGAGAATGAAAGCTAACATGTGAAGGAAATTATTTGCATGTGGTAAACAATCTTTGGAAGCTTAAGGGAAATGATTGGAAAAGACTAGTAAAATAGAATAAAGGTAAACTTAAAAGATTAAAATTACCATACTAACAGCACCCTATAAACAAAGGGGAAATCCAGAAGGTTCCTTGTAGAAGGATAACATTGACAATAATATAGACAAAGGACCAAAAAGAGGCGAGGAAAATGTTAAAGGCTATCACAAAAGCCTATACTAGAGGTTCCCAAACTTTCTGGGTTGACAAAGCCCTAATTAGTGTGTCAGTAATTTTTTCATAGGCCAAAAGAAATACTTAACCATTCTGTTTTTTGGGGGTTTTTTTGCGATACGCGGGCCTCTCGCTGCTGTGGCCTCTCCCGTTGCGGAGCACAGGCTCCGGACGCGCAGGCTCAGCGGCCATGGCTCACGGGCCCAGCTGCTCCGCAGCATGTGGGATCTTTCCAGACCGGGGCACGAACCCGCGTCCCCTGCATCGGCAGGTGGACTCTCAACCACTGCGCCACCAGGGAAGCCCAACCATTCTGTTTAAATAGTCAGGTCCAAACAACTTTAGAAAAATGTATGTCCTAACAAGTTGTGTTGAGTACTGCTAACTTCTCAAACATTAGGTTCAGATTGGACACGACCTTCCCCTTTTCCTGTTCCATATGGATTTTCACATGGTACTTGCTTTTTGTCATAGCAACTACCAAAAACTCAGCTTTGTAAAAATATGGTATCACTGAAAGGAATATAACAATCTAATTTTGCAAATGAGCTACCTCAAGCTTGTAGTTTGTGTGGTTTCCAACAGATGTTGCTGTATTTCCCTCAACATTTTTAAGCATCCCTTGGCACACCTGTGAGTTCTCTGCGGCGCTTTCTAGGCTCCTCAGTGCACACTTTGAGAACCATGCACCTTGGCAAAAGATGACAAAGGATGACACCAAGGCATTGGCAACAGAAAAACTGGAGAGAGAATTAAGGAATCTTCAGAGGAAAAAAAATCAGCAGCTCTAGAGATGGTGCCTGGAAGTACAACAGTGCAGGTACTTGAGAAGCATCAAAACTTTTCTTTAAAAAAAAAAATTATTCTGTCTTTAGCTATCCCCAACAGTCCTTGCTTCTATGGAAGAGAGCAAACTTTTTTTTTAAATGAATAAATGAACTGGTTCAAATGTTTATATTAATTTGACAACTTTATATGTGGCATAGCTAAAGTACATTGCTCTCACTTTTAGCACACACACGCACACACATTACAAAACAGCTGAAACAAAGGAAAAAAATTCAATTCAAATTTTCAACTTAATAATTTCTGGAGTACCAATAGGACCTGTCACCTAACACTTGCCAAAGCTTTACTTTACACAGATATTTGAGGAGGACTCAAATGTGGTAGTTCTAAAACCTGGCTTGATGACCTTAAGCAATTGAGAAACTTCTAAAATGACAGATTTGCCAGCACTATTCCAGACCTACAGAATCAGGACTTTCCAAAGACGACAGCAATCACCTTATTTGCAGAGTGCCCTAGCAATTCTGAAATTAGCCAGTTTTGAGAGGAAATGGCTAAAACAGCACTGTCCAACAAAACCTTTTGTGATGATAGAAATGTTCCATATTTGCACCATCCAATATAGTAGCCCCTAGCCACATGTGGCTAGTGAGCCCTTGAAATGTGGCTAATGTGACTGAGGAACTGAATTTTTAATTTTATTTAATTTAAATTTAGATGTAAATAGCAACATGTAGTTAGTTGCTCCTGTATGGCACAGCATAGAACTTGATGATCTATGTTAAATATTCATTCTTCTAAATTTTCCAGTGCGTACCCTTGATTTAAATTAGATGATCAGAAAACTAGGTTCCTCAGCCATATTCTCTCATACAGGATTGTTATAAATGGTCAGTATAAACATTATCCTATTTAAAAGTCTGAGTCTTTTGTAGTTTGAGACATTATCCAATGTCATACATTTTTTTCATAATAAAAATCCTGCTTTAATTAAGTTCTAAGAAAAGTCTCTGCAAATGAGTTTGAATATTTTCTTTAGCCAGAAGGTATACTCGGTGAGCCAATGTGCTTCCTTTTTTGCCACAGCTGACAGTAAACTCAAAACCAACTCCAGTGTCCAGCGGTAACTCCTCTTAAGTGCCTAGTAACATGTACTCTCTGCTCCTCTAAGACTATCTCTGTTCTATTTATATCCCTAAATTAGTCAACATAGTGTTATTTTATATTCTCAAGCTGACAAACTCTTTTGGACATAGGCAGAGTATCAACTTTTAAAGTGATAAATTCTTTGCATTAAAGTCATTCTTTTTTTATCGTTAATGCAGTAATAAAGTCAATTTTTAGAAGTGGCTTTTTTTAAAAAGAAGTATTTCAATAAAAACAACACTGGGATTAATAACATCAGGAAATTTTTGTTTTGTTTTTGTTTTTTGGTGGTACGCGGGCCTCTCACTGTTGTGGCCTCTCCCATTGCAGAGCACAGGCTCCGGACGCGCAGGCTCATCGGCCATGGCTCACGGGCCCAGCTGCTCCGCGGCATGTGGGATCTTCCCTGACCAGGGCACAAACCCGTGTCCCCTGCATCGGCAGGCGGACTCTCAACCACTGCGCCACCAGGGAAGCCCAGGAAATTTTTTACTAGATCAAACTTATCAAAGAAATTCTTTAGGTGTCTATTAGCAAAGCGGCCTAAAAATATCACTGTAAGAGTGAAAAATAAGACACACATATATGGCATTCTGCAATAATTTTACTGTCCCAATTTCACAAACTCAGTTCCGCTCCTTTTAAAAAATATGCAGAATATGAACATCCCTATTGAACACTCAGTTAAAAATGCTTGTACAATTTTTCCTTTAGCACACTAGACTTTTTATGTTATGCAGTGAACTACTTCAGTGACTCTTCTGTTGATATGTTCCACAAAATTAGAACAAACACATTGATGCATCAATAGCACATTTCTACAAATGCCTAATTTTAAGTTCCCTGAGCATCTAATTACAAAACTAATATGAAACTAAACTGTCATAAGAGTAGAACATCTTCGCATAATCCCTTACAATTCATTTAAAAAATATACTACCAAAAGACATAATTTATTCCATGGGGCCATTATAAAATTCATGATAGGGAAAAGAAATCTGAAGGAAAATTGTCATAAAAAAATATATCCTAAACATCATAAATAGTCACCACAGGGGACACACACACACACACACACACACACACGAATGCTGGCAAGTTAATTCTACTTTGGAGGAACTAAGTTAGTTTCCTTATCCATATTCTTTAGCTGAAAATCACTTACTTAAAGTGGTTATTAAAAAAGAAATAAAGTTATAAAACCATATGAACCAATTTTGCTCCAGAAGCAAAAAGAGGTAGTTCCTTTCCCCAAAAGCCGAAGTACTGTCAAAACTTAGTTCATTTCAGCACAGCACTTCTGCTATCAGGCTCCTTGGTCTACTTCCACCTCTCGGGTCACTCCAGCCTTCTGCGCTAGTTCATCTTTCTCAAACACTCTTAAATGTTCAGGTTATATTTTCAGTCTTCTTCTCAGTCACTCTACTCCTTTTCTCTAGATAGTTCTTTTCACCATGTAATGCTTAAATAATCAGATAAAGACAATGGGCAATATTTACTGAGTGCTTACTATATGTCAGGCACTGTTCTAACCACTTTACATGTATTGTCTCATTTAATCATCAAAACAACTCTATGCTGGAAGCACTGTTATTACCCTCACCATTTTACAGATGAGGTACTAACAGATTAAGTACTAGATTAGTACCAGACTCTAGATTCTACAAACACTAGCTGTAACTCCAATGATTTAGAGCAGAGGTTAACTTTTTCTTAAAGGGCCAGATAATAAATAGTTCAAACTGCAGCCATCCAGTCTATGTAACAACTACTCATTTAGCATGGGTAAGACGCCATTTAGTATGACGGCAGCCATAGACAATATGTAAACCAATGGACATGGTCGTATTCCAATAAAATTTTATTTACAAAAGAGGCCGCTTGGATCAGGCCAAAGTTGTCAATGATCTACAGGCATACTGAGCCTGGTGTCAAGGCAACTGTGATGTAAGCACTGCAATATCCAATTATGTCTTTATGGCATAAAGACGCTCCACTATTTTCCTTAACTCATCACAACTGAATTTTGTATAACTGAACTTCACATAGACTAAATATTTAAAATATAGATAAAATACTCTACATAACAATTCAAGTTTAAAAAAAAATTCAGTCCAAGAAACACAAAAATAAAGTAACAACTCAATTTATTCTCTACTAAAATTACATCTACCTCTGACAATTCATCTTGTGGAAAAGAAGACTGTCCTGTTTTGTTTCAAAGAATAAGGTGTTTAACATTCACATAACTTGTAACAGAAAGTTTTGCAAAGTAAAACTTTTTGCCCCACCTCTCCTCTCATTCATTAAGATTTCAGCACCTGACTCCCTGTCTTAACCATTTCTCCTCCAATTATTCTCAGCAATTCCAAGAGCCACATAGATAACTTGTCCCATAGCCTCTAAATTCCCTGACTGCCCTCTTCACTTCCAAAAATCTTTTCCTCCATTTCATCTCAACCACCAACCACCATGGTCATACCCTAACAGCTACAGTCTAAAGAGAAATGAGAGACCCCAGAGGTACAAAAGATGACCCATTTAAATATAGGAGAAAATTCTACTTAAATTTATTTATTTAAAAAAATGAGAAATTAAGGTACACCCATATTTAACATATAAAGCATATTAATTTAAAATATATTTAAAAATATATTGAAGATATGTGCTTGTTTTTTTTTTTAACTAATAAGCAAAGGAGACCACCACCTATATCTTGTCATAACTGTTAACCACATCCTCCAAAATCAAACATCTCATTCTGACTCTTACCTCCCAATTTTCTAGCTCATTCAGTCTGGTATCCCAATCCCAACAACTATTTAATCTCTTTAAGATCTCAAAATCTTTATCCTCTTCACTCTTCCATCGACCATCCTAACTTTCATGTCCTTATTTTCCTCCTTTTCTATCCTATACTCCATGGTTCATCACTATAACCACTCCCATGCATTCACTCCCAATTTCCTTGCCCTTCTTTTCCTCACTTACACATTCCTGACATAAACCCATCCCTGGTTAAATCCAACTCTGCCTATTCCATGCCTGCACCCAAGCACTGAACATAACATAGCTGAATTAAAATATGCAAACATGCTGGGTGCGTTCACTTTATATCTATGACCACAATGTTAAGAAGGTCCTCAGCACTAACAATCCTACATTTCCCTACTCAATTCATTCTCATTTTGACGATTTCATACTTCCTCTCTTGTCAATTCTTCAATAACTTTCTGTCACCTCCCTCTTGGATGATGACTTCTTAATATTATTTCCCTGAGAAAACAGAAGCCAACAGAAGAGAAAGTACACATCCTTCCCCACCAAATCTACCAACCTAAATGCTTCCCTACCCATGTACTCTGCTTCCCTCCTTGTAACAATGAATTGTCCCTGCCTCTATTTAAGTTCAAACTTTCCATTTATGTGCTGGATCCTGTTCCCTTTCTCTCATTCAAGGACCTTTCTCCTGAAGTTACTTCCTCTCCCAGCGCATCTTCAGTTTTTCCTGCTTTACCAACCATTTCCATCAACATTAAAACGTGCTGCAATATCTTCCATGCAAAAGCTATACCTTACCTCTTGTCCCTCTTCACCTACTACCTAATTCTCCAGTTTGTAGCAAAATTTTCTAAGATAATTACCTATACTGACTGTATCCACTTCCTTTCCTCTAACCCAATCTAATTATGCTTTCATCCCCACAATTCCACCGAAACCATTCCTCAATGTCACCAACTCTTTCCAACTTGCCAAATCTAGTGGTCATCTTGCTCAACCTCTCAAAAGTATTTGACACAGCTAAACACTCCTTTCCTGATACATTTTGCACTTGCTTCCTTGGAAAGCACACATTCCTGATTTTCCTCTTACCTCACTACTGATTGTTTTCAGTCTCCTTTGCTGGCTCTTCCTCTTCCTCCCCACCTCTATATGTTGAAGTGTCCCAAGGCTCAATCCTCAGTCCTCTTAATCTCTATGACACCACAGAAAACTTCCTATAGGCCTGTAGTTATAAATTCTATCTATACACTGCAAGACTCTAGCCTCTTCTTTCCCCTGAGCTCGAGACTCTTCAAATTAACTGCTTAATTAAGACCTCCAGCTGGATGTCTTCTTTTCTTAAAGAAAGCAAAGCCAATTCTTGATTTCTCCTTCACGCCAAACCTTTTCCTCCCTGGTGTTCCCCATCACTGTAATTAGTATTACATTTCACTGGTTGCTCAGGCCAAAACCCTGCAGTCATTATTGATCCATCTCTCACTTTACATCATATCTAATCCATCATTAAGTCCTGTCAACTACATCTTCAAAAAATGTATTTCTAGTTACATGGGTTTATACATTTGTCAAAACTTATTGCATTATACACTTAAAATGGATGCATTTTATTGTATGTAAAAGTGTAAGTTATACCTCAATAAAGTGTAGTAGGAGCATGTGTGTGTGTTACCTACATACATCCAATTATTTCTCACCACCTCCACCATTACACTGCTTTGCTACTTGGACTACTGCAATAGCATCCTAGCTTCCATTTTTACTCAGGACAGTTCATATTCCACAAAGTACCCAGAATAAGCTTTTTAAAATGTAAATTATATTACTTCCCTGCTCAAACCTCTACCACGGCTTCCTATCACATTTAAAATCCAAAAGCCTTACCATGATCTCAAGACCATATGTGATCTAACCCCTACCTACCTCTCAAACTTAACTGTTATCACTTTAGCTTGTTCTACTGTGTTGCAGACACACCAGCCTTCTAGATACTCCTAAAACACACCAAGCTTGTTTTCAATTATTATTTTTTTAATGTATTTCAAAAGTAGGTTTTTCACATCAAGGTGGATGTTCCTTTAGCTCACTCCATTAGAGCAACAGAGAAATGCTTGCTTAAGCCACCCAAAGAAGTGGATCTGGATGAGTACTTATTAATGTAATTTGGCCTTCGTAAACTCAAGTTAATACTTACAGTGCATGTAGCATTCTAACATCCAACTGGAAAACTAACTTGGGATCAGTTACAGAGGGCCTGGAACATCAGATTAAGGAGTTCATATTTTATCTAACAGGTCAGCGTCACACACTTAAGCACTGGGAAGAGCTAGTTTTTCACTTTTCAAATCCTGAGGTCACAAGGTTTGCAAAGAGTTGTGGAATAATGGAGAAAATGAGGGGTTACTTTCAGGGATATAAACACCTTTACGTACCTCTAGAATTTTGAACCGTGTGATTGTATTACCTATTTAAAACTATATTTAAGAAAAAGGAACTCTTACATGACAGAAAAACCAGAAACCAATATATTTATGCCTTTGGGGGAGAAGTTTACAGTACTTTAAATACTTTTTGAATGCCATAACTAAGACTTATATAGAAGAAATATAAAAACAGATAAAATATGTTCATATATGTAGAAGATATATAGACATACACAGAAAATATACATGCTCATAATGGTTCTCATCATGTAAGGGAGCTCCTATCAGAATTGAGCTCTGCCACAATGATACCACAACGTGCTAACTTTCAAGTAGTTTCCTCAAACACCCGAATAGCCATTGAGAGCTCGTACAAGTGAAGACTTCTCTAAAATCTAAAGGGCTGCAGGTGATAAAAAGGGCTGCAGGTGATAAAAAGTACAGGATAAGAGACAAAGTAAGAGAGCAAAGACAGCACAGTCTCATTCTCTCAAACTCATCTCCAGCGGCCAGTCTCACCACTTGCCAAGAGCTACATCAGTTAAGATTAATAATTAAATGACTTGGGGACAACAATAAGAGAAGAGGAATATGAACACTTATCATCTCCAAATTTGCTAGAGCCTCTACCTGGTTATCAAGGAGTGATGAGGAATAGGACTTCATAGTATAGTTTCCTTCTCTCAGATGAATAAAAGTCTTTCTGGTTTTTGTTCCTGACCTAACTTCTAGAGACACTACGCCAAGAAAGAATCATGAATTAGACCCTGTTGAACTAAGGAAACACACCACCTTGGGCAAATGCAAAATACTGTAAGACAGCAACAAAGAAAAGTGTGAGAAAGCAGAAACTCCAAACCCTCTAATGTATAGAATCCATCCTTTGATCAAGGTAAAATGCTGTGAGTTTGCTCATGGCCTACATCTAAAAAAAGACGGCCTCCTGAAACTCTTACCTTCATCCTGTTATCTGTCATGTCCAGGTTCATAACCTATGGCCATGACAAGAGAACATGGGAAACATTTCTCCTCTCCTTAATCACAGAAATAATGTGTTCTCCCTTGGAAAACATATCCTGATTCCCATTAACCTCTTCCATCAACAACCTCTTCCATTCCATGCCTTTCTTGAATCTATTGAGTTTCATCTTCATTCCCTTGAGTTTCAAATTCATGCAGAAATCAGTATACTTTACCCTGGAGTCATGAATGGGCACTTGGTAAGGTTGAAAACATTATTTTAAAATACTGCTTCTTAAACATTAATGCGCATAGTATGTATCTCATTAAAAAGCAGATTCTGATTCAGTAAGCCTAGGGCAGGGCCTGAGGGACAGCAGTTCTAACAGGCTTTTGCAAACTCTCTTGCTTCGCAGAAAACACTTGAAGTAGCAAGATTCTAAAAGGCAATGGCACCTATATACACAGTTTACCTACAAAGGCACAATCCCAATGCAATGCTAACTGTCCTTTCTTTTTGTAGTTTATTCCTTCTTCTCTGATTTATACTAGATCTATTTTCTTATCCTCTCAACACCTACAATTTATCTTCAATTCCTCTTTCCCTTTATTCAGTTGGCATCTCTAAATTTCCTTCCTCTCCTTTTATTTTTCCATACCACCAACACAATACCTAAAATGTAAAAGTAGCTGATAAAATATGTTCTTACAAGGTGTCCAAGTCTGTTTTTATTCTTATGTCCTTTAAATAGATTCTAATTCAGCACACATATCCAATAATTTAAGAATTGTTGCAAGCATCAACATGAGGAATGAAAAAAAAAAGGATGTAAGTATAGAAATTGGGCCTAATCTGTATTTATCACAAGGACCCTATGCAAAGTAAGGCAAAAGGAATACTAACTAAAAATCATAACAACAAATTTGTATGTAATGAAAAGATTTTAAAGCTTTATTTAAGGATCCACCTATAAATAAAATTCCAGGACATCAAACAAATATATTATTCTTTGGGCACTGTCACCTCGTTAGCTTTAAACTATATTTTTAAATGAGAGGGGAAAAATGCAAAATATTTAGAACTACATGTCTAAAAATTCTAGAATATCCAAATGTTTCTTGTGTTAAGGCCAGACCTTATCATAAAGATCTAATTTAACAGGTGTACCATAATGTCCAACCCTAAAAATAATTAAGCCATCTATTCACCTATAATCAAGTTAAATTTTCATCCTTGCTTTCACCTTGAGACACATTAACAATAACTTACACACTTTTTAAGGAAAAATAAAATCCAGAGATGACGCAAACTGTGAGGAAGAAACTCATGTTGTGAATAAAGGATCACCTGACATGTTCTATTTCCCTTAAGAAAAGAGATTCAAATTTAACCGTCTTAAAGTTGATGCCCCCCGCATACTGCCAAGTTAAGAAGTACTTGTAATCAGGATTTTCCTCATGTATTCCCTAGTTTAGTTAGTAGTACACCCAGTCCTCCAAGCCAGAAACGGGTATCAACCTAGACCTACCCTCTTCCTCATCCCCACCCTTTCCAGACCCCTACTGAAATGACCACCAAGTACTATCCATTTTGTGTCCTAAGTGTCCCTCTGCTCTATTCTCTCCATTTCCTCTGCCACTGCCTTAGTCTAAGCCTTTTCTCTCACCTTATCTATTACAATAGCTACCATACCATCCCTGCCTCCAGTTACCTTTTCCACTGATCCTTACTCCACACTGTCATCCAAGTGATTTTCCAAAATATAAACCTAATGTCTCTTCTGCTCAAAACCTTTTCCTATCTCTCCATCACCCACAGAATAAAGTCCATGCCATGTATAACAGCACTTTACTTTTTATTATTTGAATCCTGCCTGCCTCTAAAACATCATAGCCCACTGCACTCCTCCCATCCTGCACTTTAAGCCCCATCATTATCCAACTACAATGCTTGAACTTCCAGCATGCCACATGCCTCCATGCTTTTACACAGGCTGTTGCTTCAGTCTAGAATATCCTTCATTTCTTCCCCTTTAGCTTCCTGGCCAATTACTATGAATCTTTCAAAACTCAACTCAGCTCCAAGAAAGCCATCCCACACCCTACCCTACCCTTAAAGAGTTGATTATTCCCTTGTCTGCCAACTTTGTAAGTAATGATGACATTTTATTGGGCATTTACTATGTGCCTGACATTGTTCCAAGTATTTTACATGTATTAACTCATTTAATCTTCACAATAACCCTTCCTATGAATTGGTACCATTATTACCTTTGTCGATATGAAAACTATCTCAGAGGAGTAAATAACCTGTCCCCAAGGATATCCAACTGTTAAGTGATAGAGACAGATAAAGATCCCTACATCATATTTATATTATTGCACCTATCACAGAGAATTTATTTACATGACTGTCATCACCCTGGACTGTGAACTCCTTGAGGGTGGGGATTATGTCATATTCAACTCTAAAGCCACAGAGCCTACTATAAAGTAGGTAATCAGTACACGCATTTCTTGAATTGCACATAAAGCAACATTCCTAACAAGTTCAAGAGAAAAGCATTCGGAAACTAGTTTCCAAATAAATATTCAAATATGCTTTAAGAGTTCTAGAGTAGAGGAAGCTATTTTTCCGTTTAATAAAAAGGATGTTAAAAAGAGAGATTAACACAGACATGAGATTACAGTCCATGTGGACAAGGAAATGGACTTACTTTTGCAGTAATACTGCTTAATCACTGCAATAAATCAAAACCCAAAGTACCATTTGCTTAAGATTAACTTTTTTCCTCTGACTAAATAAGAATTCTTCTTGCTTATCATTCAGGGCAGTGAAAAGAAAGCCCTAAATTTACTTTGCTCAAGTGGAAAGAAGCAAATCATAGACCAGCACTACTAATTGCTTCCTTAAGTCTGGCCAAGAAATGTACCCCATTAGGCAATTAAAATAAAACACAGTTGCCTGACTAAGCACAGAACAAAAGAATTTCTAAGGTTGTATGGACTGGCACTCTATTATGCAAATAATGAAAAGTTATTTTAAGCAAAAAAAATAAAGATCAAGAACAAATTAAAACAGATTATCACCACCCCACAAGAACAGATTTCCGTATTAAAACTCTACTGAAACATAGACATATGTTACATCAAAACATATGCATATATGTTTACAATATTTCAATAGCCATTCTTCATGCCTCCTTAAAGTTATAAAAATCAAAGTTATTCTAAGACTAATGATGAAAGACCTCAAGACCAAATCTACTGTACTTAGTGTGCTCTCATAGTTACAGTCCTCTGAGCCATACTGAAGTGCAGTAATTAAAACCCACAGGGTCGGTACCAGCAGCAACAGTGCACACCACATTACTTGTTAGAGTAATCTGCACCCCGCCCAGCTTCTACACACTTGTGCACTACAGAAAGGTAAATCTGCTGTCAGAAGCAGCAGAGTTTAGGCCACAGTGAGTTTAGGCCACAGCACAGCAAACTCTACACCCAGGCACTTCTTACCATTTCTTGGTACATTCAACCATCAGCTCCTGGTAGGAGGCCACAAACTGGAACTTGGATGCGTGTTTTCCCACACGCTGTAGTCTCTTCCAAACTGAAGCCATGATGATCAGTCAAAACAGTGGAGCAGTTCTGGTTTAGCAACACAGCAGCTTTAACAAAGCAGAGGGTCCAAAGCAAAGGAGCTTTGCATGTATGTCTGTACTTTAAAAAACTCAACTACAACTTGAAATGATGTTTGGGGTCCATAAGTCTTCTCCCTGTTTCACAGGGTAAATCACATCTTAGATGACTGGCCCAGTCAAGAACAGTATGACACACATCACAGGATGAGTGAGAGGAGGTTCCCTCATGGAGACATCACCATTCCACCTCGTGGGTTATATGATGTGTATTCTGGAGGACTGAAAAGCAAAACAAAGAGAAAAAATACGAGGAGAGAAGCATGAGAAGTGACTAACCACCCATGTTAGATAACACTGCAACAGACAAGCCCAGTTCTCCGCATGTTTTTCAAACAATGAAACAAAACACCAACCTCAAAAGCCAGTAACATCAAGGATGCAAGACACCAAGGAAGAAATTACAATTCACACCAAAGACGTGGAGCAACACATCAGGTAATCAGCAGCAACAACGATCGAGAGGCGAAAGTCGGGGCCCTACCTCCCTCTCCTAGCATCACAGAAGGGCGAGCAGAGCGGGAAAGTCTAGGGATGCTGTTTAATGTCCACCGCCAGTCAGAGAAAGAAGTGGAGTATTTTAAAATAAACTTTGTTTTTCAGCCGATAGTGAATAGCTCTGAGTCCTAGAATATGTGCGTGAAACAAATTAAGGAGCGGGGAAGAACGCTGCTGTTGAGTCGGAGGGGGAAATGGATGGGGAAAAAGGAGTGGAGGGAAATCTCAAGGCAGAGAGAGGGCAGTGTCCCGGCTCCAGGCCACTTGGGCTCTCCTCCACCTTTGCTGCCAACCGGAGGGAAATGGAAACTCCTGCCTGGGCGTGAAGCAATGACCAGCGAGGCAAGTGCACGGTGCGGGGTGCAGTGCCTCCCTCCCCCATCCTCAGGGAATAGTCCGCCGAAGCCTCCTCTCCTCCCGCACAGAGCCCAGACCCCTGCCCCCCAGCTGAGGCAGGCGGTGGCTCGCCAGCGGTCCCTGTCACCCAGGCGATGCCAGAAGACCCCAGCCCGGTCCCAGAGCCCCGGTCCCACCGCACGTCCACTCCCGCCCCCTCCTCACACCTCTAATCCCGCTGTCGGGCTGAGTCTGGCCCGGTTCCCTCCTCAGCGCCGCTCCTCCGTCGCCGCCGCAGCAGCAGTCGCCGCCGCCGCCACCGAGTCCTCCATCCCCGCCGGAGCCACATGGAACAGCCGAGCCAGCCGCGGCGCTCCCGGGAGCCGGGGTCTGCAGCCCCTCAGGCGGACGGCGCGCCTCACGCCCGCCCCCTCCCGGACGGAGTCGCCCCGCGACCGTCCCCCACCCTACAAAACCCTGCCAGAGCCGCCGCTCAGCGCCCAGCACCCCCTCCCCCGCCTTTCTCCTCCGCCACCACCATCATTACCTCCCCCGCCGTACCTCTCACACTAACCCTACCCACGGCCGCTCAACCTCCGTCCGCCCCGCCGCCATTGGCCGGGCCCCGCGCTTTCCCCGCCCACCTCGGCGGCAGGGCCTTTAAGGGGCGGGGACGCCTCATTGGCCGACCCGGGTGCCCATCACAGGGCTCCACGCCCCCCTCCCCCGCAAGTTCTGGAGGTGTTTTTTCCCCCAGCCGGAACGCGGTGTACAGTATACCCTTCTTTAAAAAAAAAAAAAAAAAAAAAAAAAACACTGGAACCCTCTAAGGACAATCCCGCCCATTCCTCTGATTGGCTTCGAGAGGGAAGCGATAGGTGGGAGGAGTAAGGAGTGTTTATAGTGATCTGAAAGGTGGTTGCTGAAGGTGGATGTCGGTCAAAGGCGTGCCGGGTGCTGGGCGGGGTTTCTGTCTGGAGTCTGAGAGCAGAGCCCGCGACTGGCTTCGCTGCAGCTGTGGGCTGTGCGGCTACTGGGGTTTTCTCTCCTTTTCTCTCCTGTCCCCACCCTAGGAGCTGGGTGTGCCCTCTCCGCCACTAGCCGCTAGGGTGTTTGCGAGCACAGTCTTGGTTTCACCTCCTGGGGTTTTTCCTCTGACAAACTGTGAAGTAATGACCCGGCCAGCCCCCGCCTAACATTTAGTCAACTGGTCCTCAGTGAACCAGATTCAGTAAGCTGAGCTAGGCACAAAATGTTCACGGTGCAATTTCTTCTTGTTCTGATTCTTAAACAGTTCTATGAATCTTATTCTTCTGGTAGGAATTGTAGATGAACTTGGGAGTGGTTGGTATGTAAGAAGGGTAGTTAGAGGCAAAGGAGAGGATGAAATAACCTAAGGAGAGTGTGAGGGCACGGGCACTTAACCTTGTTAAAAGAACCAAGGACCCTTTTGAGAACGATAATGAAAGGCATAGATACTTTCCCAAGGAGAAATATGTCCTATCATAAGACACAAAAGTTCGCTTTCAGTTTTAGGTGGTTCACAGACCTCTGGCGCAGAGAAAGAGGACTAAGAATGAAATTGGGGGGTGGGGGGGAGGGAGGGCGAGGAATCTCAACATTTGAGGAAGAAGCAAAGTGGGAAAGAGACTGAGGAGGGAATGGTCAGAGAAGTAGGAGCACCCTACAAGCCATGGGCAAATTGAAAAAAGAAGGAAGCTAACATATGAAAAGAAAACAAGCAAGATGAATCCTGGAAACAATTAAGGCTCATTCTTAATCTTACTAAGGACAGAGAGCAGGGTGCATGGACAAAATAGCTTGAAAGGTGTTAGGGTCTAGGGAAGGATTCTTTGAAGGACAGGAAGAAGGGCAGTGACCGTGAGAGTCGAGCTCATCTGTAGACATAGGGAGGCAAGAGAAAGGAGAGAGAGATTGAAGAATCAGGATAGATGGGAAGACACAGAAGGCTTGAATCCAGTATCGAATTCTATTTCCATTTTCAATAAAGAAAGTGATATAATACAAGAACACAATGTACATTTAACAGAAAAGGGCATAGATATCACTTATTTTGCTATACTCTCAATTTTAAAATATTAAAGATAACCATAATAATTATATTGATTCTTATTTTGTGTACATCTTGCAGTTCTCTGGTGTCCTTCCTGAGTGGTTTACTAAGTCACTATAACCTACAACTATTATTATGATCATAATTGGCTTTAAGTGTATGGGTTTTGTTGTGTTCTTTTTGTTTGTTTTTTTTTTTTTTGCGGTACGTGGGCCCCTCACTGTTGTGGCCTCTCCCGTTGCAGAGCACAGGCTCCGGACGTGCAGGCTCAGCGGCCATGGCTCACAGGCCCAGCCGCTCCACGGCATGTGGGATCTTCCCGGACCGGGGCACGAACCCGCGTCCCATGCATCGGCAGGCGGACTCTCAACCACTGCGCCACCAGGGAAGCCCATGGGTTTTTTTAAATGGCTAATTTATAGAAATGGTCATAAACTATTTTAATCTATGTTGCCCTTCAGGAACAACCCACATGATAATCAGGAGGGTTTTGCATCCTATTTAATATTATTGTTCTTCAAACTTTCTCATGTGGTTATCCTGGCTTCTTTTAATACTCTTTCCCTTCCTAAAAAGAAGAAGAAGGAGAAGGAGGAGTGTGTAGGACCCTAGGGAATCTTTCTCAAGTTGTGGAAAATTTCGAGAACAACAGTTTCTTATAAGACAGATTTTCTTTTGAGGGGAAGTATTTCTCTTGGATGTAAACTCTTCTTTTTCATCCTAGCTGCAAAGGTAGCCAGGAAGAGACCAAGTTTAGAAATGAAGGAATTAAAAGCAGACCTTGACATTGTTGCCAAGCTCAAGTTCACAGGCTCCTGGAGGCCCCACAGAGCAGCTACTTCTTCCCTTATAATTTTTTTTCTTTAATAACCTGTCTGCTAACTAAATTTATTGGAGAATCTTAAATATATAATACTTTAAGATCTTTTTATCCACTTATTCGATACTGAATACCAACTGAGTATTGATCACATTAAATGCTATTAACAGTACATAAAAGGTATAGTCCCTGTTCGCAAACAGTTTTCAGAAACAGATGTTCAGCATGCATGCAAGAAAGTAAAACAAATTACTTCACCTCTCTGAGTCCCAGCTTCTTATTCTGTCAAACAAATAATCATGCTTACCTTTCTGGGATGTTGAGGAGATGGAAGATATGTACGTAAAGTGCCTGACACATAGTAAACAGTCAATAAATGGTAATTAATAATGTATACCATTGTGTTTGGTAGCAAACAGAGTCAAAAATAATAAGTAATAAACAGTAAAAAAAAAAATAGTCCTTCAAGAATAACATGGGCAATACTTAGTTGCTACCAAACATCACTACCTCAAGGAATAATGAATCTCAAAAGAAACTGCTTTTAACATTATTCATCTCCCATTAACTCAGTGATTACCAAGAGTGGAACACCAATAACTTACGTAGACTCATAATTTTATAATAATTACTAAGAATTCATTTATCCCCAATTCCCATGACCACCTTCCATGCCATATATAATCTGAGATCTTTTGACATTCTAGAAGATAACTTTTTCTTAAGGTTCCCATTTCCCCTACCTACCAGTAAGTACATCCCACTGACCCTCCCCCTTCCAAAGGGGAATTTCCCACTGTGCTTCTGCCCCTTTCTAACCTCCTGTTTACTCAGGTCTTGATTTATTATCTCCTTCCATCCCAGGCTTAATCTGCATGTAATAGACCTGTAGATGCAAGTTACTTTAATTGTCCTGTCCATTTTCCCCAGGTGTTGACTGCAAAATTTTATAGATATTTTACTTAACAGAAGATTCAACATTTAAAATAATTTCTATTTTGCCTTTAGGTATCATCAAGCTTACAGTGAAGATAGAATACAAAAAGTAAAAAAAAAAAAAGGAAAATGCCACCCTAAAACTTCAAATCTTCTCTGCCATGACAGTTTTGAAATGGTAGAAATTATTTTCAGTGAAGCAGCTTTGCCAGTCACTGTTTCAGAAACCCCCCAAATAGAGATTCTAGTCTATGAAGTGCACCCACAGGCTTGAATTATTATCATTCCCGATGATAAAATTCTTATCCCTGGATTTTACAGTTTTTGCAGTAAAAATTGTCAGAGGTATTATTGCAGCAACTTATCTGTGCCTTAGTCATAGTAATAAGATTTACTTGCAACAATAGCACTGCAGATTTTTGCATTGTGTTTTCCAGTTACCATAGCAGCTATACAATACACAACAATATTACTGCAATTTTTAACTGCTAATGAAATTATTTCTTTTAAACCCATAGCAAACAAACTTATTCTGACAATCCTATATAGCAATTTTTATATCCTTAGAAAAACTCACTGGAACAGGCTAATACTTCTGAAATACTAACTGAGGTTTTTGTAGTAGTTGTCTTTCTAGGTATTTCTTTTTATCCTATGGCCTTTCTCCTCCTATACCCCACCCAAAGACACCCTCAGCATCGTACCCACCCTCAAGTAGGCTGGTTTTCGCTCATTGTTTCAGGAAAGCAGTATAACAGAATGCAGAGAAACAGGGAATTTTTCCTTGTTTTTGAGTTTCAGAACCCTAGTCCTTTAGGGTGTAATGAAACGGATCCAGTTAGAGACCTGTACTGTTCAATACGATAACCTCTAGCCATATGTGACTACTGAACACTTGAAATGTGGCTAGTTCACATTGAGATGTGTTGTCAGTATAAAATATACACAAATTTCAAAGACTATATAAAAATGAAGGGAATATATCTTATTTAAAAGTTTTATATTGATTGCCTGTTGAAATGATAATATTTTAAATGTACTGAATCAAAAAAGACATTAAAAATTAATTTTAACTGTTACTTTACTCTTTTCATGTGGCTACTGGAAAAATTTTAATTACACATGTGGCTTGCCTTATTTTCCTGTTGGACAGTGCTGGTATAGACAATAGTAAAACTTCCTTTCACAGAGATAAGAAATGGATTTCCTGGACTGGAAGGGGAAGAAGAAGTTGGGTGGAAAGTAATGAGAGGCCAGACGCTGATGGGTCCCAGAGAACAGGACTCACTGCCGTATTCTCACTCTATTCTGGCAGAAGCCTTGGAGAAAGGCAACTGAAATGGCAGGATCTATCTATGGGATCTGAAAGCCGAGAGAGATAATTTCCATTCATTTTTCTTTGTTAGAGCCCCAGAGAGGTGGCAAGACCCTAAAGATAAGAAAAACCCGGGCCGTGTATCTAGTCCACCCAAGACCAGTTCAATAGAAGTTTCTGTGATAAAGGAAATGTTCTATATTTGGCTGTGCAATACAGTAGCCTCTAGCTCCTGGGGCTATTAAGCACTTGAAATGTGGCTAGCATAACTGAGGAACTGGAGTTTTAATATTATTTAGTTTTAATTCATTTAAATAGCTGCATGTAGCTGGTAGCTACCATAAAGGACAATGAAAGCTTACATAGTACCATGGAGGTTCTGGAAACCCAACATGATGATCCCCAGACACCCAAAAGGGTGCAGAGGCAGAGGAAGCCAGCAGGCCTCAAGGGACCTTGCTGACAGACCAAGATCAACCCAGCAGCAGTCTGTGGGACCAGCTGCAACTGAGGAAGGATACAGACTGGAAATCTTAGGAGAGCCAGCATGGTAGAGGAGGAGCAAAGATTAAATGTTCCCATCCTCTTCCTCTGACATGCTAATCCTATGGAAGTCTCCTCAATATAGATGCAATCCCTGCCAAATTGACTGTGATTAAGTGTCTGCCACCCCTTGTGAAATCAGCGCTTGAAATAGAAATTGGGTTGAGTTATGGAAAAATGAAATTATGTTTCTTGCAAACCTGAATTTTTTTAGATTGAGATTTGTACCTGTTATATAACTGAAAGTAATAATTCTAACAAAGTATTCAATACTTAGAAACATATGTTTATTCTCTTAAAAGGGAGCCCTGGGCCACAACAGTGAGAGGCCCGCGTACTGCAAAAAAAAAAAAAAAAAAAGGGAGCTCTGTTTTTCTCTATCATTATAGGACCCAAGCTCTTTGGTTGACATGAAAGCTTAGAAAAGCTGCATCAGAAAACCATCTTTCAACTAAAAACAGTATCCTTTTGTGAAATTGTTTCTGTTCCAGCTACCCATGAATGAATCTTTGCAGTTAGCCGTAATGAACCTTTGCACATTGAACCTGAGGTGGCACTAACTCTAGGACCTCGATTATGTTCTAAACACCCAATTTTGTCCAGCCCACAACGTCTAGGAAAGGCCAACCTGGACCTGGTTGGTGGAGACACAGGAGCATCCTTGGCTGCCTTGAAATTCAAATAGAGACAGAAACAAGTCTACAGATACCATCCATAGGTAATTCAGTAGGCCTGACTCGGGCTGTTTATATGGAGCAACATATGAACCATTAGAAGGCTCAGAAATCTTCTTCAAGAATATATTATAAGTGATGATGATATTCAAAATGTAGATACTCAAAATGTTAGCAACAACACAGCACAGACATCAATCAGCTAGAGTGGATGACAGCCATGAACCATCAGTCCAGCTATCCTATTGTGAACCAGCTAAATATCAGCTCTGACTCCAGAGTACATTTGCTGGTCTGTACCATCCTCTCGGTCTCACTCTTCAGATTACTCAAGATAATTTCATGATGGTAAAGTCCCAGCCCAGAAATGCTGTATATGCCAAGGTAAATGCAGTTACAGAGATAATTTACACTTTGCCAATAAGTTGACCATTACTGGGATTATTGCAGAAAAGATTTGAATTGGAATTAGGAGCCCTTTCTGAGAAAGTCTTTGCTAAATATAATAAATTTACCTCCTATAAAATCAGTAGGGATCTTTGACCAAGGTTTATTGGTCATTTCCCATTAAATGTTAAGAGGCTTTAATGAATTTTAAAGAGTGGACTGACCTCTGCTTCTTTTTATCTGTGTTTTCAATATTTGGAATAAATTCCAAGTAACCAAATATAGCACGCAGCCAGTGTTTTCCTCTGAATAATTCCTGGATGACTATATTTAGTATGAACAAGATAATATAATTAAAATCTTCTGAAATAATTAGGCTAGATAGGAAAGGCAAAGAAAAAGCAGTAGGAATTCACAATCTTGGAGGGCACTGAATACCCACCATTTGGTGTTGAATTAAAGCATTTCCATCTCAAACAGTGCAAAAAGCAGCAAGCTGAAATCAGGCAGATCCCCACTTACCAGGGCACTGGACGTGGGCCAAGGGAAAGTAGCCCTGTTGCAGAAGCTTGTCCTAGATGAGTAGAGCTGGAAAATAAACCCAACTTTCAGAGGGCAGGATTAACTCATGCATAGTTTGGGCAATCTGCTGGGCAGGGCAAAATGGAGAAAAATTCCAGGGCAAGGGCAGTAACATGGGAGCCAAAGAGAGCTGCAACATCATTCCAGATCTCGCTTTTTATAGTAAATCAACCAATTAGTGACTGGGCTTACAGAGAGTAGAACATGGCCTGCTAAGTAAAGAGGACTTTGTGAGAGCTGCTGGTTATTTCTCCATATTTTGTTGCAACTTTTGGGTGATATTTTTAAATATTCCCAATAGTGAATCATTGATATCTTTCTCCAAGGAAATAAAGTCAACTGTCGAGCAACAGTTAAGTTTTTGTGCTATCGTTCAGTCTTCTAAAGAAATCCTGATATCCTCAACATTAAAAACCATGATATTTTATCCCTGAAGTGACAAATTTAGTTCTACTGTAGATATTGAATATAGTGCTAAGCTACACTGGTTGAGAAATAATTATCTGGCATTATCAGCGTCCCACTTCTTATTTCAAAAACTAATGCAAGCACCTTTCCCCTGATAACCAGTATGATTCAGTGTAAAAAAGGAGAGTGTTGCACATGTGCATCTTTCTTTACACAACACATGCTGAAAATATGTATACTTAGAGGTCATAACTTGATCACATTTAAAATATTCACTCTTTCCTTGAACAACCCAAGCAAAAGCAGGAGGTCTGTTGTTGACTGCTTATCCTCTTTTATTCTTGTAATAACACACTTTGTAGCTAGTCACGAAGCTACCTTCTGCATGCCTCTTCCCCAGGCTACATCACAATTTACAAAATAATAATTACTAAAATCCTGCAGTTAGTTCTCAGTGATAAATAGAGTAAACTTGTTGAGTACTTCTTCATACTTGTCATGCTGGTAAATGAAACCACTACAGTGCATGCATGATATTAACTGCTCTTCAACATTATATGCTATGGATATTTGCAATGCCCAGGGATGATATTTGGTCAAACAATTTTGTCAATAGTTCATTCTGCTTTCTCTTATTAAAATCTTAATAATTTTCAGCTGATTTTGCAACAATGTAACATGTACCTACTTTTGCTACAAGAGTAAAACTTTGAATGAGAGTTTCGTGATTTTGATTTTCTTTGATGATAGTTTTAGTTAAAAATCCATTCATTTATTAACAAGTAATTTATTAACTTATAATATTCTAAGTAATATTTATTAGCTAATTTTTTAATAAGTGAATGACTACTAAGCTCAAAGCATTGTGCTAAGTATTGGGACTACAACACATCAAAAGAGAAAATCTCTGTCCTCAAGGAGCTCACATTCCTCATCAGTTAGAAACTATTATTTAGTGTTTACTTTAGAAAATCTCAATTGATGAGAGGTGACTGTGTCTTGTTTAACAATGGCACAAAAGCTAATTAAGAAATGTGTTATAAAATACAATGGACTGGGGAGTAATATTAATAGATTGCTCCCTTAGTGAAATGAAATTTTTGGATATTTATTGTTGTACTTCCAATTTACACCTTTATTTCTTTGTGGCTACTTGTGCAAAGTCACAAATAGACTTTGTCACAGCCCGTACAGATTTATAATCTGTAGTTGCACTGTACAATTATAAAACTCCTGTTTACAATTTCTATTTTTAAAATTTGAATTGTAGTATTTATATTACTATTTTATCATTATTTTTATGCTTCATTGCAGCACTTCAGAGATATTGATCCATTTTTTTTAATGATGGATATAAGGCAACACTCTTTTAACTGTAAAAATGCAAAATTAACACATGGCAAAATTCAAATTATTGTCTGAGAGAGGTTATCTGAAATCTGTTAAATGTTAGCCAGAACAATCTGATCCATGCATTCCTTGGAGCTCACATGGAACTTCTAAGAATGAAATGGTTATTAAGAATGTGATAGGATTTTAAGAAACACACACCCATCCCATTTGATTTCCCTCTTGACTCCTTAAAAATTAAAAAAAATAACAATAATAAAAGCTTATTTTCACTTCCCTTATTCAGAAATATTTTAGCTCTATTCCTATTTTCAGAGGTAAAATAATTAAAAGTTGGTTTTTATCTTGTATGTGTTCTATGATTTTTAAAAATGTAAAAATAGATATATAAGAGAATGAAGACTCAAATAGAATGCACCAGTATATGTTGGGGTGTAAAGATTATGAGTGATATCATTTTCTTTTTTAAATTCTCCTTTAATGTTTTTAGATTGATTTTTACAATAAAATAATGATTAAAATTGCATAACTGAGGTCTTAGATTGAAAATATTGTATAAATCGTTATGTACTCTTTAAAATGTTCTCTCACCACCTAAAAGCTGCCATCTATAGTTTCTGCTTACAGATCATACCTAATTGATAAAAATAAAAACTTTTCCCAGAATAAATCCATTCCTAGTACATCTAACACATTCTGATTCTGGATCTATTTTGCCTATCTACACACTTCAGTCTGGAAGTGAATGAAGACTCTTCTTTCACAAAATGTTCTATTCCTATGAATGTGTTCCGTATTTTATATCATGAAAAAGGGATAGTTTTCATTGGCACTTTTTATGGGCTTGAATCGCTTTATTCAGCTTTAGAACCATGAATTGCATGGTCCTGCTGGATATTTTCCCCATGACCCTCTAATTTGAGGCTCATGTTTGACTCCCTTCTTGTTATCACATTCTGTATGGAGGATTCTGTTCTCTGCTTCAGTGTCAAGTCAGGTGCCTCAAATAAGCAAATATTTACCAAGTGCCTACCATGGACGAGAAAGTGTTGACTTTAAAAAAAAAACTATACATTTTTAAAATGTGTAAAAATTTTACATTTAAAAAATCTGTAAGTCACAGAGACCTCAAGAAATTTAAACATATTTCAGAGGGAAAAATGTAAGCTCTAACAAACGTAATAGCTTGTAAAATATTCAAATAACAGTTTAAGACAAAATTCAAAGAGATATAAGAAATCCATTATTGTCTTATATTCTGAAGAGACTCAAGCCAGTTGTGGCAAAGCATGAACTGGGTTCCTGTTGCAGCTCCATCACTTACTAATTGGGTCATTCTAGGAACTCACATAACCTCTGGATGGAGAGGGGAAAGTGTATATAGATATAGATAAAGATATGATATACAGATATAGATATAGATACAGATGTATCTCCAAGTCAAGCCATGCAGACACAATTCTGGGAAAACTGGTAGAAGTAGAGTGATTAGGAAAGAGAAGCAATTCCCTCTTGGGTTGGTAGCTATAATGATAAATATTCTGCTGCCAGTGATCTCCACTAGAGCAGGCCCACCTGAAAAAGGAGGAAGCCAAGAAATGAAGCAGAGAAAGAGCTGCTTGATTTGCCTCATCTGCAAAATGAGAAATGGGAAACTAATACTTTGCTACCAGGAGGTAAAGTTTGGAAGAGATAAGCTCTTAAGACCCTTTGCAGCTCTAATTCTGTGATCTTAAAAATACCTGCCTTGGGCTTTCCTGGTGGGGCAGTGGTTGAGAATCCACCTGCCAATGCAGGGGACACAGGTTCGAGCCCTGGTCCAGGAGGATCCCACATGCCGCGGAGCAACTAAGCCCATGCGCCACAACTACTGAGCTTGCGCTGTAGAGCCTGTGCTCTGCAACACGAGAAGCCACGGCAATGAGAAGCCCGCGCACCCGCAACGAAGAGTAGCCCCCGCTCTCCGCAGCTAGAGAAAGCCCGTGCACAGCAATGAAGACCCAATGCAGCCAAAGATAAATAAATTAAATAAATTAACTTTTAAAAAAAGGAAAAAGAAGACAAATGCCTGCCTTTAACAAATGGATACATGTGTGCAAAATCAAAAAGAGGCACTTAGTATTTCTCAATAGTTTTTTCATTACAATAATCTAGTTTTTGCTGTCTTAAGAAGGTTGGGCTATTTTTTTTTTCCCAGTTGAGGCTACTTTTGATTATTTTTGTCTATTAATTTTCTGATTGACCAAAAGTTGAAAGTTTACAGTCACAATTCCCATAGTGAACATGAAGGCAGCCCAGTGTCTGTTAAGAACATGAAAGATACTGTTCCTAAATGTACCTATTCCTAATTCGATTGTTTATACCTAGTCCTAAAGGGGAGAGTAATCGTAAGTAAATTTTTGGTCATTTAAAAAATTATTTATGATAAATTATAAACAAAAGTATTGATAGAACATGTTACTCTTTCTAGAGTATATTGCTTGTAACTTCAGTGGCAGTCCAAAAGCTCAATCTCTTCCAGGATGAATTGCTAAGGTTTTTTGAACCCTCTTTAGACAGAGACACCCATGATTCACAATGATTACTTGAATATGCTGTGAAGATTAAGAGTACAAAACAACCATATACAAAAATTAACACAAAATGGATCATCAACCTAAATGTTAACAGCTAAAACTATGAAACTTATAGCAGAAAATAAGAGTAAATTTTGTGACCTTGGACTTAGCAATGGTTTTTTAGATATGATCATAAAAGCATGAACAACAAAGAAAAATAAACTGTGCTTTATCAAAATTAAAAACTATCTTTGTACTTCAAAGATATCAAAAAAGTGTATGACAGCCAACAGATGGGAGAAAATATTTGCAAATCACATATCTGATAAGGGGCTTCTATCTCAAATATATAAAGAACTATCACAACTCAACAATAGACAAATAATCCAATTTTTAAATTGGCAAAGGACTAAAACAGACATTTCTCCAAAGAAGATATACAAATGTCTAATAATCTTATGAAAAATGCTCAACATCATTTACCATCAGGGAAATGGAAATCAGAACCATACTGAGTTACCACTTCATACCCACTAAAATGGCTTAAAATCAAAGACAGACAGTAACAAATTCAAGCCCATTGCTGGTGGGAGGGTAAAAAGGAATAACTTTGGAAAAGAGTTTGGCAGTTCCTCAAAGTGTTAAACATAGAGTTACTATATAACTCAGCAATTCCACTCCTAGGTGTGTGTGTGTGTCTATATATAGAGAGAGAGACACACACACACATTTCTGTTGGGTATAAACAGAAATATAAACATATGTCCACACAAAAACTTGTACATGAGTATTTATAGCAGTATTATTCATAATAGCCAGAAAGTAGAAAGAACCCAAATACCATCAGCTGATGAATGGATAACAAAATGTAGATATCCATACAATGGAACACTATTCAGCTATAAAACGGAACGAAATACTGATACAAGATACAACATGAATGAACCTTGAAAACAAGCTAAGTGAAAGAGGGTAGTCACAAAAGACCACATATTGTATGATTCCATTTATATGAAACATCCATAGTAGGCAAATCCATAGAGAGAGAAAGTAGATTACTGGTTGCAAGGGGGTTAGACAGAAACTCCATATCCAGAAATATGGGGTTAAACTCCACATAATGGGTGTGGAGTTTCTATGGGGTGATGAAAATGCTCTAAAGTTAGTTAGTGGCAATAGTTGCACAGCTTCGTAAATCTAAAAAAACGTTGACTTGTACACGTTAAAAGAATTACAAAAAATGTGACATTTATGGTATGTGATATAAAGCAGATATTAAGAAAAATAAAAGAATTTTGAAACACACCACTGACCAAAGGCACTTGCCATTTATATTATTTTGCAGTCACATTTAACCAAAAGTCACAAGGCAACTGAATATACTGGACAGCTCAGCAAAATGTAACATTCTAACACAGAAATTTAAAATGTGAAAGTGCTCTACACTTGGAGTTAGGAGATGTGGGTTCTAGTTTTTCCTTAACCCCAACCCAAGTTTGGAGGCAAAGATTGCTAATTACTGTGAATACTGATTTTCCTTTTCTTCTCCAGCAGTAAGAACCTCGGATTTTTGCTGAGACATTTTCACTCAGCTGAAGACCTGCCAGCCTCTTTTGCAGCTAAATGTTGCTATGTGTTGATGTTTGGCTAAGTCTTATGTGTAAATTTCAAGAAGTCTCCTCAAAGGGAGGGAATGTGCCTTTCCTTGTCCCTCTATCCTGTTGCCGGAATATAGATGGGTTGGCTAGAGCTCTAGCAGCTATCTTGGACCATGAGGATGAGGGATGGCAAAGTGGCAAGCTGGAAGAAGCCTGGGTCCCCCACAAATGTGTAGAACCACTACATTTACCCTGAAGTGCCTACCACCAGACATCTTTTATATAAAACAGAAATAATCATATAAACCACAGTTACTTTTTTCTGTCACATGTAATAGTTCATAATCCTAACTAATACACTGGGTTTATGAAGAGTAAAGAGGAAAAGGCCCTTTAGATTAGTTTGGAGAGGAGGAGTCTGCTCTTAAAAAAAAAAAAAAAGGAAAGTTAAAGCCCTCTTTCTGGATGGAACACTTTCTAAATTAACCTGAGAGCACACAAGGACTCTTGATTTTCCAAAAGTTTGCCGACAATGGCAAAAATACCTAGAACTGTACAAATCTGTTTGTCATCACTGCACCTGCCTCCTCTCCCTGGCATTTTCATATCAGCTGAGATCAGCCAGAAAATCCCAAACACTGTGGGTTTCAAATTTGATTACTTTGTAGGGAAAGGGTAGAATCTTTCCTTTGAAATAGGTTTCCAGTGGTATTCTAATTTCTTTTTCGGTCTACTCCAGTTTGCTAACCTTGACTAAATATATATCGTTACTTAAGCATGTGATTGAAGGGCATAAGGACAGCCCCTGGTGGGTGATAAAAATTAGAACGGGTCAGCAGTCATTCACAATCTTATTCAATAATTATTTTGAATTATTCAATTCAAAAGCCCAATTTTTAAAACTCATGCAGAACTATATTCAATATCTTATAATAACCTATAAAGGGAAAGAATCAGAAAAAAATATATGTATAACTGAATCACATTGCTATACACCTGAAACTAAAACAATATTGTAAATCAACTATCCTTCGATTTAAAAAAAAAAAACTCATGCACTCCATCATTCCCAGGTGGGCTTTTTAAACTACTCCAAGAGAGGGACCCAGAGACTCCATTCTCTAAGTGCTATGTAATTTTTAACCAGACTGCTTTTGCAATTTCCTAGATTACTAAAATATGTCACAGTCCATCTACCTTTGGGCAGATCTCCCTAAAACTTCAACTATTATTGACAATAAAGATCTGATTAAAAAGCAGATTTATCACAATTTATTGTAAGTCCAGAAATATATATATATATATATGTGTGTATATATATATATATATATATATATATATATATTTTTTTTTTTTTTTTTTTTGGCTGCATTGGGTCTCTGTTTCTGCGCGGGAACTTTTTCTAGTTGGGGCGAGAAGGGGCTACTCTTCGTTGTGGTTTCTCATTGTGGTGGCTTCTCTTGTTGTGAAGCACAGGCTCTAAGTATGCAGGCTTCAGTAGTTGCAGCATGTGGGCTCAGTAGTTGCGGCACGCAGGCTCTAGGGTGCGCGGGCTTCAGTAGTTGTGACATGTGGGCTCAGTAGTTGTGGCTCGCGGGCTCTAGAGCACAGGCTCAGTAGTTGTGGGACATGGGCTTAGTTGCTTCACGGCATGTGGGATCTTCCTGGACCAGGGATTGAAGCAGTGTCCCCTGCAGTGGCAGGTGGATTCTTAACAACTGCGCCACCAAGGAAGTCCAGTTCAGAAACTTTTAAAACAACACCCATGCAGATTCTGCCATACAAAGAAATACTAAATACTAGAGAATCCTGATAAATGGCTTTGCTTTTTACTTCCTAAAATTACAAAATCTATTGCCTTTTCAGTAATAACAATAAATGTGTATATTTTATCATTCATGCATGAAGGACTAACACTCACTTTAAATACGAGAACAAATATGCAATAAAATTGTTTCTCTGGGGAAAAGGTCAGGATTTTATATTAATGTAATCATAATATAGCCAGAAGATTTGGGAAACAGAGTCTTAAAATTTAACAAAATTTTTTTATTCATTTTTATTGGAGTATAGTTGATTTACAGTGTTGTATTAGTTTCTGCCATACAGCAAAACGAGTCAGTTATATGTATATGTCTATCCACTCTTTTTTAGATTCTTTTTCCATATAGGTCATTACAGAGTATTGAGTAGAGTACCCTGTGCTCTACAGTAGGTCCCAATTAGTTATCTATTTTATATATAGTACTGTGTGTATGCCAATCCCAATCTTCCAATTTATCCCTCCCTCCCTTTCCCCCCAGTAACCATAAGTTTATTTTCTACATCTGTGACTCTATTTCTGTTTTGTAAATAAGTTCATTTGTATCATTAAAAAATTTTTTTTTCAATATCAGCAGAGATTTTGTTTCAGGAAGATGGGTATATAAATAGAGATTCTGAACCAGCCTACCTTTGTTTTTCACTTCTATCACACTTGACTTTTTCTCTATTGAATTTAATCTTACTGATATTTCTTATTTCCACAGCTCACTGATTGAGGCTTCTATGTTTTAATCAGTAAGACTGACTTGAGTTCTATTACATTTAAGGCTCCTTTTTGATAATAAAGACTACAGATCTTGAGAGTTCTTTTTAAATTATTAAATATTTGTGCTGGCTTAGTGACTATTAAAAAATAACAGGTTTCAAGTGATTCATACACACAGTTCTGGGACTCCTGAGTATGGATGGATAAAATGGGATGCACACAACCTTACACAGGGTTGTGTGAAAACGGCCTTCTCAATAATCGTTAACAGTGTCCTCCATGAATTAAAGCCAGGGTAGTCATTCTGAAACTAGATCCAATCCTGTATCACTCCTCTACCAAAAACGGGGATTAATGCACAATTTCCAGGTTGTTAAGAAGATGATAAAAATGATCTGATTTTGATGTGCCCGTTTCAAAAGTGGTTTCGTATGCTTTCTCTATGATTAAGGCTAGGAGGGAGGAAAGGTGAAGTGTTGAAGAAAGGAAAATAAATTGTCTGACACACGGCAAGTACTCAGTAGATGCTGATTTCTGTCCTTTCTGTCCCTTCTGAGGGGAGAATATAGTAACTTTGTTGATTAAATTGACAAAGTGTAAGGGAGGAGATGGTGCCGACGGCTCATGCTATCTGAAATTTCCAACTTATACATCCATAATAAATCACTCTCTTCAGTAATTATCTCTCACACAAAACATCAGCACTGGAAAGACGTAATTCATTAAAAAAACTCTGCTACTAGGTATCTTACTTCACTGCTTTTGCGAGGATGAAGTTCTAATGAGAAAGAACGTTGAGGAATCTTTCCCAGAGTCTACTTCTCTATGAAAGTTCCTCTCTTCTTTCAAAAGTAGTTCCGTCTAATATTCTGTGTACTTATTCGTGCTGGTAAAGAAATCCTCTATCAGTTCTCTTCCTTTGGATAGTTCAGCAGGGATTACTTTGAGACTGAGTCACTCTTGCTATCTTTCCTTGAATCTCCTCGACCCCAAATTTTATAAAGATACACTCACTCTTGTCTCCTTGATCTTTCCATGGCTGGTCTGTGTCAAATTTCTGGAGCCCTTGAGGAGTATCTTTAAAGGAATATCTTTTTTCTTTGTATTGGAATGCTTACAAACAGTTTCATAGAACATAGCTGGCTTCTTGTATTTAGGTTGGCACATTAATCCATTAAAAAAAAGCAGGGGAGTTCAATGAGAAATTAATATGCCATGTTACAAGTATATTTTTATCAAATGTAGGTAAGAATACCAGAAAATTAGGCAAATAATAAGTGGTTACTTAGAATTCCTAAACAGTTTATACTTCTACACAGAGGGGAAGCCCATACATTGCAGCCCACCCATACCTCACCTGAGAACCTCAGGAACTTTGCTCATACAACTGGGATTTCCAACTGGGATTTCATATGTCCATTTTGTACTACTGGAAGACTGCACATTGGTCAACAGAGAGGTGGGCCCAAGGCAAAACAGTTAGTTTATTATTTCTGATTTCTTAACCAAGAAAGATTTTCCCGCTCCCTCCATCAACAGGTGGATTGTCTAAGGATTTGAAGAAAGGCAGTATTTAAATAAAAGGTTTACTTACATTTTGAAAAGTGAAGAGGGAGTGATCATCGAAAGACAGGGTTTAGAACTGGAAATAACCCGAGAGAAAATTCAATTCAAACCCCCTTCTTAAGAATAAAGAAAAAGAGACTAAGTAATCATTTGTCTGCTTAGTTCAAAACAGCTAGAAGGCAAGAGGCCACAGGGAATAGTAGTTAAGAGCATGGTCTTTGTGGTTGACAGTGTGGATTTGAATCCAGATCTTCTAGGAACTGTTTGAATGGTTTCCTCATATAAAAAGTAGGAATAACAGGACCTGTCTTCCAGAGTTATTGTAAAGAGTAAATGATATGACTTATTGATACATAAAGTGCCTAGAGCCTAGAACAGTTGCTGGTCCTCAGTAAGTGCCTGGCAAATGTTATTGTCAACGCAGGAACCCAAACCAGAATCTTTTGACTCCCACTCTTGTACACTGCATTGCGCTATTAACACAGCAGGCCAAAAGGATTCAAATGTTTACTTAAAATATGGGATTCCAAATGAAATAAATTGTGTGCAACCTCATATAATGTTTTTAAAACATTTACTAATCATTCATGCAAGCAATAATACCCAGTCCTTTTCAGATGAAATTAAACGTTCCACTTTTCTCAGTGATTTAGCTGTTTTCAGATACACACAGCTCAGTACAAAGAGATGACCCAAGGGACTTTTTATCTGCAATGCAGAGAGCAAGATGGAGACAATTTACATCCGAACTTGCCACTAGCTCCATATGGCATGTATTCATCATTTAGTGAGTTCAGCGCCCTTCAGAGCTTCAGTGATCAGGACAGAAATTGCCCACTTGTTTATGCCTGGCTGGACTGAAAATATAGGGAGAGGAAGAGGTGAAGCAAAACACCACTCCCTGCAAGAGTTGGTTCTGGATTTAGGAGTCCAGGGTTAATGCTGACTTATCCAGGAATAGTAGCCTCTGTCCTAAAGAGTAGGCAAAATGCAGATGACCTGAGGTGTATTATTTAGGGGTTGCAATCATGCATGTTATTCCTGTCTGTCCCACAAAGGACTTGACTGCAGTTAAATGTAGGGCTGTCTTCCTTCTGTTCAGTACAAAGCCTCACTCGCACTGGGCAAGTGGGCATTTGCAGCAACATGTGATAACTTGGTTTGTATCAGCAACAGGAGAAGTTGCTCTCAAAGGTTGAATTAGGAACTAACCAGCCCCTTTCCCGTGCCCCTCCTTCAGTGAGTGGGAACAGAGAGAGAAGTACTGTATTCTCCTTTCCCTATTGAGAGTAAACTAACAAAAGGTTCCCATTGGAAAGTCAAAGAATCAGTCCCTTTATACAAAAGGAATTTTGATTTTCCTCCAATTTTTCACTTCAAACGATATAGAAATCTTTCAAGATAGAAGAATATGGTCTTTTATCCTTCAGTTATCATAATGGTCTCAGTGATAGGAAAGAAGTGTACACCGACAGTCAGTATTCTGAAGTGTACACCGACCGCCCCCCCATTATAGTATTAAGTATTTATTTAGCTCTAGAATTTGAACCCTGGAGCAAAATATAACTTCTGGAATATTAAGAAGGATTATGGACTCTTATGGGTTGAATTGTGTCCCCACCCCTTTAAATCCTTATGTTAAAGTCCTAACCCCCAGTACCTCAGGATGTGACCTTATTTGGAATTAGGGTCATTGCAGAGGTTGTCTAGATGAAGTCCTTAGAGTGGACCCTAATCCAATATTACTGGTGTCCTTATAAAAAGGGGAAATCTGCACACAGGGAGAACACCATGTCAAGATGAAGGCACAGATCAGGGTGATGCATCTATAAGCCAAGAACAACAAAGATTGCTGGCAAACCACCAGAAGCTAGGGGAGAGGCGTGGAACAGATTCTTCCTCAATTCAACACTGTCTACACAACACTCTTGGACTTGTAGCCTCCAAAACTCTGAGGTGATTAATTTCCTTTATTTAAGCCACTTAGTTTGTGAAACTTTGTTATGGCAGCCCTAGCACACTAGTATATGGAATTTCTTTTCTTCTCTTTCTTTCTTTTCTTTCTTTCTTTCTCTCTCTCTCTCTCTCTCCCCCTTCCTTCCTTCTTTCCTTCCTTTCTTTCTTCCTTCCTTCCCTCCCTCCCTCCTCTCTCTCTCTCTCTCTCTTACTCTCTCTCTCTCTCTCTCTCTCTCTCCCTCTCTATCTCTTTCCCTCCCTCCCCCCCACTTCCTTCTTTCCTTCATTTTCTGGTGGAATTCATGGAAAAAAAGAGACTGGAAGATAGGAACATTTTTCTTTTTAGCCATTGATGGACTTTAATGCTTTCTGTAGCATTAAGAAATACAAATACTTGTTAAATGGCATATCCATACCTAATTGTGACTAAAGTTTGGTAATAGTGGGCAAAAAGGGCCACCCCAAGGGAGGCCAGTGCCTTCTCTGTGTGCTCAAAATCAAATCAATGGCTCCTAAAACTCAATGGCTCATTACAGGCCCTTAGAGAACTCCAGTCTTTCCATTTCTCCTACTGTGATTTTTTCATTCCTTGACCAAAGAACCCATTTTTCAACTTGCTAAATAGCTTTACTTTGTCCAGATCTATCCACCCACCTCCAAAATGCAGCAGAAGCAACATTCTAATACTACTTTTCCTTCCTTCCCAAGGAGTAATTCCACTTGCCCACCCGCTACCCCCATCCAGAAAGGAGTCTAACCCAGGTTTTAACTAATTGTCCCCTCTCTTTTCTATCCACTGTCACATGAAAAATGAGTCTCCAGGACTATCCTTGGCAATTGCACTCTTCTAGGGCAATGACACAGATTGAACTCTATCAGTGATACAGCATCAAGGCCACTGACACTTGCATCTGAACATCTATGCACATGCACATACCCTCCCAGAGTTGCTCTTTGTTCCCCAAGATGACACTATTAGATAATAAGTTCCAACGTGTGTGCACTTGTGCCTGATAAGGCCACTCTGAGATCTTCTTGTGGGATCTTCTTGTGCCAAGTGTGCCCAACACCTGTTCTTGGAATAAAGACCATCCAGACCCCAGAACTACTTGTTGCTCTTAAAGGAGCTGCATCACCCATGATGCATTTGAAGCTTTTGTTCATAAAATGGCAAACTCTGTACCTCTAGCTTCCTTTATAGCTTGCAGTAGTGTCCTAGCCATCTGTGATGTTACCACATTGCTTGAAGCAGTTCTAGGCAAATGGGTATCTGTCATGTTTGCCTGCCCATCATTCATTCCTCCCCCTTCCCTTGTTTTCCCACTTTCTACTTTTGTGATTTAGATGCTGACCTTATTTACCCACCCCTATGTCTCTACTATTAGTGAAAGAAAGTACACATGACCTAAGCCAAGCCAATGAAACTCAATTCGGGGCCTTGTGCTGAAACTGCTGGGAAAGAGGTACTGTCTCTATTTGACTTGGACTCTAAAGAATATAAGCCTGGAGTTTCTAGGGGCCACTAGGTGAAGGGACTCTCCATAGTAGCTGTATCAATTTACATTCCCACCAACAGTGCAAGAGGGTTCCCTTTTCTATACACCCTCTCCAACATTTGCTGTTTGTAGATTTTCTGATGATGCCCATTCTAACTGGTGTGAGGTGATACAATAATTCTACTCTTTTAAGCATAATAGGGTTGGTTATAAATGGCCTGTCAACATTTCTAGCAAAGCCAGATTTTCTACAAATAAATTTATCAGACTTCAAAGCAAAACTGTCAAGAACATAGAATTGTGCTATCGCAAGTCACCCTTAGCAGTTACTTAGACCACTGCCTCATTTCAGTCATGCAATCTTATGTGTATTCAGGTTTTTAAATACTTCATAAAGTATTTTCATACACATTATTGTATTTGATACTTGCTATCTCTCTGGGAAGAAAGCTGGGCAATGTGTTATTCTCCCCACTTTGCAGATGAGGTGCAATGACTTCCAGAGGTTAGGTTATCACTGGTTAGCGGTAGAGGTAGGACTAAAGTCTCACGACTCTTTACTTTCAGACTAATGTTTTGTTTTCGCTATAACCATTGTCCTTTGTCACCAAATAGCCTCACATTCCCCCTAGGTAGCACTACTGCATGAACAGCTCTCTGAAAGGGTTCAAGTTTAACACCTTTCCCCTGTCAACTGCCATCCAGTGGTCCACACCTGGAAGAACCCAGATCTTCTGACTACTAGAGTCCAGTGACCTCTCATTAAACTCCAGTGCTTCACTCCCCTTCCTCCTGTTTTTTGCACAACCAGTTCTGAAATCAGCAAACACAAGGCAGTGTTGAAAGCAATAACAATTTTTAAGTGCCCACCTCCCCTTCTTCTCCATCCCTACCCCACAAATATGCCGATGGGAATCAGAGCTTTCATTTGCCAAATGTTGCAAGAAAGGATAAGATTAATTTTAAGTCACAAGCTAATAGCGAGTAATGATGGAGAAGGAAAATGAAACTCAATCTGAAGGGTTCTCCAGGTAGAACCTGAGGGGTTCCCCCCTCTCCCTTTCACCTTTGCCTTGAGTGTAATTCATTTATCTTCAGATTCAATAACTTGAGGACAGAGGGAGTATGGAGCAGGGTGAGGGCTGTAAGTGAAGCCAGGGAGCACTAAAAGTGAGAAGGGAGGAACTCTGCACTCTTATGGGCAGCACATTGTACTAGGCAGTGTTTACAGGAGTAAATGTCCAGCTAGGAACAGAACTTTCCTTTCCTATCTGATGATCTCTCCTTAAGCCAACAAAAGTGTTCATAAAGAAGACACAAGACTCAAAGATGCTTTCCTTTAAGATTCTACTTTGGTTGATAGAAACCAAAGATAAGGAGGAGTGAACATATCCCTAAACCTGTGGGGAGAAAAATTTCCACAAATTATTTTACCTGAATTTGGGTGAGGGCCGTGGAAGGGGGTAATTTTGGTGGTGGGGATGTGTGGATTAATCATCTCAGTGTGCTCTTGACAAATGCTCAGATGAAGCATGCCCTGTCATCTTGCTTCTTGGTCTGCCAAGGCTAAAATACAGCCCAGAACTCAGCTGAGCTGTGTTTTTAGCTCCGGACCTCTAGAAATTGGGCACAGCACACTTCGTTGGTGATGGTTTTGGATTTAACCTTGAAATCAAGTCGTTATATAATTTAACGATTCAAATCCCTGTGTATCCTAGTGGCCAATATTTTGTTTTTTAAAAAAAATATTTATGTCAATACGACTTTGTCTTTGTACTAAGATTCTCTGTCTTAAGTCTTTTATTACTGTTGAGAAATTTGAAAAAACTTTTAAAAAATATTTTCAATAGGGAAGAGGCATGAGATTTTTCTAAGACCCTTGCTTCAGGTACTAGCTATATACTAGAAACTTAGGACAAGAGACTTGAATGTTGAGAGAGCCGATTGGGGTTTGGTGGGGTGGAGGAAGACATAAAACAGATGGAAAATAAAAATAATCCAAAGGAAAAATGTGAATGCTAGACTAACTAAACTGATTATTAAAGGAATGACAACTGCCCAAAATTTATTAGGTACAGGTACCAGCGATGTAAAATTTGCAGGGGATAAGGAAAAGCCTCTTGATCTAATTTCAGATTATCATCTTGGCTTTCTTGGGGATGTTATGGTATTGTCAAGCTTTTCATACTTTTACATGGGTTGTAAAAACAGCAGAACCAGTCAAGAGGCCTCTGGGTTCCTGAATTGACTGATAGGTGTGATATTGATATTATCAATTTTCCATTATTTGGGGATCAATTAAACTGGTTTGAATTGTTGTGGGAGGTCCAATAAAAGAGGGACACCCTTTGCTTCAGACTACGCTAATAAAATACAAAGCATATGCTTGGGGTCAGAAGATGAGGCTTGGAGCCCAGGCTGTCCCTTACTGACTCAAGCTACCTTGAATGAGTCTTTTAGTCTCTCTATGGCTCAGAGTTCTCTGTATTAAAACGAGTCTAATAATAATGATTATTTTGGAAATCAAATAAGCTAATATATACGAATGTAGTTATGAACTCTAAAGTGCTAGTTACTATTTTTATTATTTTCTAATGCTGGCCCTAGGTTACGAATCAAAAGCGGAAACAAAATAACAAACCGTACTCTGTCTTCGGGGGAAAAAAAAAAAGATGGATGTGAATATTGCTTTTACTAGATTTCCCCCTTCTTACTTCATTTGGATCTTTGAAAAGCTGCATTCATCTGCTATTATGGCTTTACCCTCTAAGCCTTCTGTATTTGATGTCTTTAGACCTTATACTCAGGTTAAGAACTGAGAAGAGGGACTTCCCTGGTGGCACAGTGGTTAAGAATCCGCCTGCCCATGCAGGCAATACGGGTTCGAGCCCTAGTCCAGGAAGATCTCACATGCCGTGGAGCAACAAAGCCCCTGCACCACAACTGCTGAGCCTGCACTCTAGAGCCCACAAGCCACAACTATTGAGCCCATGAGCTGCAACTACTGAAGCCCGCGTGCCTAGAGCCTGTGCTCCACAACAAGAGAAACCACCACAATGAGAAGCCCGCACACCACAACGAAGAGTAGCCCCCACTCGCCGCAACTAGAGAAAGCCCGTGCACAGCAAGAAAGACCCAATGCAGCCAAATATAAATAAATAAATAAACAAATAAATAAATTTTTAAGAAAAGAACTGAGAAGAAACATAACTTAGAGCAAGTTATGGAACTTGACCATAGCCCTTGGGAATTTAAATTCCACTGACTACAGGTGGGACCATGTTTTCTTTCTGTTTCTCTGGGTTTTTTTTATTTTTTAAAGCAATGTGGTTTCTGCGTCTTCTTCTAGCACTACAATGGCTTAGGCTTTTGTGGAAAAAACAAAACAATGGATCTAGAAAACAAAAATAATGGATCTCGTACAATTTGACAACCCCCACATAGGAATTTCCCAACCACAGAGTCCTGTAGGATCACTGCAGGCGTGCCAGAGACATGGGCTAACCCACAGCTTTACTCATACCAAATAAACACTCACTCGGTCGCCCAGGGAAAATCAAATAAAGGCAACCATTGACACTACCATTACCATTTTTGCACATGCATTCTTGACAGGAATATGGCAACCCAGCAAAATGTCTTTGTGAAATAGCACAATGTCAACTCATCTCTCTCCATAGTTACTAGGCAAGAAACCAAGGTGAATGAATAACTTTTAGAAGCCAAACTAAGTATTTTTTTTACATCTGTATCTTCAATGATATATTACTATTTACTAAAGTTTACTTGAAGGCAATTATCACTTTATGAAATGGGACACATACAATGATTAATGATGGTGTGAAGCTTATAATAAAGTTTTCATGAAATTACTTTACAGGATAGTTTAGAACTACTTTTTGAAGAGGGTAGGACTATTTTGGCCTGCTTCATTTAAGGAGCTTTGGATTCTTAATAACCGGATGATTTTTCTCTTGCCTGAATTGAAACCCAAAGATTCTCAGGATAAGAAGACATCTCTCTATGGGTTCTTCCTTCTAGATGGCTTTTTGCAGTATTGGAAGGTTTTTCTTGGGGACATTTCAAGAAATAGAAGAAAGACTTTATTTTGTACCTAAGCTCTTTTCTTCCCATGTTCTGACTTTGTCAAAATGGAAGCACATTATTGGACTCTTCTCTAAGTTTCAAGGTTATTTCAATATCATTTCAATATCCGTAGGATACTCACCCATCTTCTCTGGTTGGGAGGAGGAAGTGGCCACCTTCAGTATACCCATGAAAAAAGCAATACCCCAGGACTTCCTAGAGTATCTCAAGAGCCATAACTTGCACATGTGGGTATTTTTTTTAAGTTTTACTTTTTTATTGATGTATAGTTGATTTGTAATGTTATACAAGTTTTGGGTGATTCACAATTTTTAAAGGTTATGCTCCATTTATAGTTATTATAAAATATTAGCTATGTTCCCTGTGTTGCACAATATATCCTTGTAGCTTATTTATTTTATACATAGTAGTTTATACCTCTTAATCCAATGCCTGTATCTTGCCCCTCCCCTCTCCCCATTGGTAACCACTAGTCTGTTCTCTATATCTGTGAGTCTGCTTCTGTTTTGTTATATTCACTAGTTTTATTTTTTAGATTCCACATATAAGCGATAACATACAGTATTTGTCTCTCTCTGTCTGACTTATTTAACTAAGCGTAATACCCTTTGAGTCCATCCATGTTGCAAATAGCAAAATTTCATTCTTTTTTACAGCTGAGTAGTATTCCATCGTGTGTGTGTGTATGTATGTGTGTATATATATATATATATATATATATATATATATATCACATCTTCTTTATCCATTCAGCTGTTAGTGGACACTTAGGTTGCTTCCATATCCTGGCTATTGTAAATAATGCTGCATGAACATTGGGGTGCATGTATCTTTTCAAATTACTGTTTTCTTTTTCTTCTGATATATACCCAGGAGTAGAATTGCTGGGTCATATGATAGTTCTATTTTTAGTTTTTTGAGAAATCGTCATACTGTTTTCCACAATTGCTTCACCAATTTACATTCCCACCAACATTGTACAAGGGTCCCCTTTTTCCCATATTCTTGACAACATTTGTTATTTGTGGTCTTTTTTATGATAGCCATTCTGACAGGTGTGAGGTGATATCTCACTGTGGTTTTGATTTGCATTTCTCTGTTGACTAGTGAAGTTGAGCATTTTTCATTTGCCTGTTGGTCATCTGTATGTCTTCTCTGGAAAAATGTCTGTTCAGGTCTTCTGTCCATTTTTTAATTGGGTTGCTTATTATTTTGATGTTGGGTTGTATGAGCTATTTATGTATTTTGGATATTAACCCTTTATCAGTCATATCACATATGGGCACTTTAAAATCATTTACTAAAGGCATTCTGTGAAGGCAGACAAGTTAAAAAAAATTTCTCTTCCCTGACACTAGGGTTCATGGTCAGTGAAGGATAGCTGTATCAGTCTCTGTCTGCCCTGGCAGGGCACATTTGCACAATACTTGAACCAGACTGCTCTATAGGGCACCAATAGGACATGATCACTTTGAACTGCTCTTTCTTGATCCATGCTTGAGGCCAAAGGTATCTGATAAGATATTGCAGGCATCATTTCTTCAGTACCAGAAATCTCTCCAATTTCTGTCTCCCAGGCTTCCTTCATGTGTTCACCCTCTTCTGGTCTCTATAGTTCTTTCTATCGCACTAAAATAAACCCAAGGTCTCCCTCTCTGCCCAGTGATTCTCAGACTTTTTTGACTCAGGCTCAGCTGGGTGGGGCAAAATGTTCCAAGACCCACATATTATAGTCTTGCCTGCTTTTCAAAGAATTCCCTGATAGCGATGCACTGTTGCTGTGCGAGCACATTTTGTGCAAGTCATGTGAATATCTGCTTTAGCAATACTGGTATGGATGGTTTCTATATGTATCACAATCCATATTTGTTTTAATGTTTTGTTATAAAAAATTATAGGTCACAAATTGAGTTGACCTATGTAGATATCACTATCTTATTGTAGGGTTAATCAAACAATCCATGTCAAACAAAATAGATGATGATGGAGGTAAACGAAGGGTAATTTATAATTAAAAAGCAGGAATAGGGCTTCCCTGGTGGCGCAGTGGTTGAGAGTACGCCTGCCAATGCAGGGGACACGGGTTCGTGCCCCGGTCCAGGAGGATCCCACGTGCCGTGGAGCGGCCGTGAGCCATGGCCGCTGAGCCTGTGCGTCCGGAGCCTGTGCTCCGCAACGGGAGAGGCCACAGCAGTGAGAGGCCCGCGTACCACAAAAAAAAAAAAAAAAGCAGGAATAGTAACCATTGAAAAGTACAACAATACAGAACTGATATTAATAGGAAAGCAGTCTTCCTGACTATTGAGGATACTTCAACAATCTGTCCATGCATGTTGATAGGGGGAGCTTTGCAAATATTGCCAAGTGTTGCCTGACAACCAGGTGAATACTAAGTAGTCACCTCAGTAAACTCTAGTTATGTTTTAAAATTTTATTTATGAATACCAAATACTACTAACTCTTAACAACCTAGCAGTTATTAGTAGCTTTTAGACACATATATACATGCACACACACACACACACACACACACACACACACACACTGAAAATCTAGGGCATCAAGAGCCATTTGCTAGTAAGATCCAAAGAAAAGACATGTATTTTGGGATCAATCTGTGGGACATCAGGAGGATTCTTGTGGCCTACCAGTTGGCTATGGTCCATACCTTGAAATTCATCACTGCTTAGGTAGTTGGCTTGGCTTTTTGACTCAGCTTCTCAAGATGCTGGATCACTAGTCCTGTTTCATCCTTTGCCGCTACAGGCACATCCCGACCAGCACTCTAGTGCTCCCTGGCCTGGACCTCCAAATCCCTAGTCTCTCACTAGAGTCCCTCTCTGGGAAGGAGAATCAGATGTTACCCAGTAACTGGACAGACTCCCTGTTACCCCCTTGCAGTATCTGTGATGTCATAATGGGAGGCCTTGAGTGACACATGGTGAAGGGGAGTCAGAAGACCTGCTCACAGGCCACCTCTGCCTTGGCAGCTGTTTGACAGCAGGTGAGTTACCTCACTTCTCAGCGTAGATTTCTCCTCTACAAAATGGAAATAATAATACCAACCTCATAGATTTCTTGTGAAGATCAAATGGAATAATGTAAGTGATAAAGCATGGTAAAGTATAAATACATTTACAAAAGTAATACGTGTTATTGTTGCAGAGAGGTAATATTCATGCAAGCATCTAGATTGTTCTTTTTACAAACTATGATATTAGAATGCTATGATGTATAAGAATGACAAACAATACAGACTGTCTGTCAAGCATGAAGGTCAAATGCAAGGATCTCACAGACGGAAGACACTATTGAGAAGGAATACGAATTCCTGATTCCACAATCCTGAGACATGTTATAAGGAGAAGTAAATCTCTCAATGGTCCTGAATCTCCCCCTCCCTCTTTTTTCCCCCTTCTCAAGGCTTGGAGAGCAGGACTTAATTCAGAGTAATTCCAAGCATCAGAAATGTAGGTTTTTTTCCCTCCATCCCAGTCCCTGGGAGGACAGCGGCTGAAGAATGCCAGGAATTTTTCCCTCCACCCAGTCAGGAATGTGTCCTGCTTGAGGTGCTTAGCAGGAATGTGAGGGCTGCCAGATAAGACCCACAGCCGTGGTTGTGGGCCTGGGGCAGGGGAGGGAGCTCTCCTCCACAAACGAGGTCTTCCTCAAGAGCCCCCAGAGGCTGCTCTCTGGGTAACAGCAGAGACCAGAGCCAGTGTTGCAGGACTAACCTCTGCAGACAGTGAGTGAAGAGGCAGCTTAGCCAGATGTTCAAAACAAAGACATAGCAATGTTTTCGGTCTCTGGAGGAAGCACTGTCTTTGGGATCAACACAGACGTGGGCTGGACTGCAGACTGTCACTTACCAGTTAGCTGCGTGACCTGGGTTAGCTACTCTGTGAGCTTGGCTTTCCCCAGTATAAAATGCAAATACTACTACTACCTACCTCTTATGGTTGTGAGGAGGATTGAATAAAATAGTGTATATAAAACACTTAGCATAGCTATAAAGCCTATTTTTACATGCCTAGCTTTTAAACAGTCTCAGTGCCCTGCATATATTCAGTGGCACAGTATACAGTGTGTTTTCATATTTGTTACTTCTTTTTAATTGCATTAAGCAATAGTGTGAACTTGAGTACCCTGGGGATGATTGGTAGATACATACATTTTTTTTTTTTTTTTTTGGTACCCGGGCCTCTCACTATTGTGGCCTCTCCTGTTGCAGAGCACAGGCTCCAGACGCGTAGGCTCAGCAGCCATGGGTCACGGGCCCAGCTGCTCCACGGCATGTGGGATCTTCCCGGACCGGGGCACGAACCTGTGTCCCTTGCATCGGCAGGCGGACTCTCAACCACTGAGCCACCAGGGAAGCCCTATACATCTTTTAAAACAAGTAATGGAGTGTCTGTCATCTTTGGCAGTTATCACAGGCCTGGTCTTAGCTCTTGTCCACACCCTACCCGTATCCCAGTTTTTTCAGTGAGTTTCCAGCCAGTTCCAGTCAGGAGAAAGCTGCCTCCTCCCCCTCCTCTCCCTCCCCCTCCCCCCACCCCCGCCTTCCCATCTCCCAGAACACACTGATATATTGGACCAGAGTAGCTGCTGCTCTCATCCAGCTTCCTATGGGAGCTTGGAAGAAGCTGTTGTTGGAGGTCAAAGAGAAGCTCAGAAGCTTTAAGGATTCTGTTAGGTAGGCTTGCCCTTGAGTGGCTCCTGGGGCAGCCAGACTGCCTACCTGATCCCCTTATGCCTGGGTCTCAAAGTTTAACCTATGTTGGAGAAGGTCTGCCCTGCCCCAGGTCCCTAGCAGGCTTCTCTGCCTTTCACTTTGCTTCTGCCAGCTTTTCTGAAAGCCAGGTCAGGAAGGCAAGACTTAGTCCCTGCCTTGTTCAGAGAGGAACTCCTGGAACAATGTGGTTCTGCAAGCTGCCCCTGACCTTGGTGTTCCTGAAGCCATGGCACGGCTCCACTTCCCCAGGTCCCAAATCTTGATGCCTACAGTTACAATGGATCTGTTGTGTCCTTTCACAGACTTGATCTTGGATTTTCAGTCTCCACCTGGCACAGTGGAGATGAGGATGGCAGCTCTGACCTATTTCCTGTAGTCTCTGTGGGCTTCCTGACAGTTCTTTCTTCCCGGGGCTTGGTTCTCTTTAATATCAGCCATGCACTCTGGACATAGAATCCCATGTCCAGATGGGAGCAAATGTACCTCTCCACTGATTGCCTTAATGCTTCCAGGCTGGTTCTTGCATAATGTCATCCACCCCTCACTCCATGAATCTCAGATAAACTTCAATCTTTATTGGTAGTAAATATTTTCTGGGAAACACATGTAAGACTATTGCTTTATTGACCTTCTTGAATTCTTAAGGGCATGGCCTAAGGCAAGCTGGGACCACAGCTTTCCGAATTGGCAGGTAGGCTAGTGAGCAAGGGCCAGGCAATGGCCTGTGAGAGGGACACAGGATGGGGTTTGGAGACACTGTCCTACGTGAGAGTTTGGATCAGGGACAAGGGTCAAAGGCAGACTCTAAAGGATGTAGCCAGCTCTGTTATGGTTATGGCCTTTGTTGGTGCCAGGTAGGAGATATTCCAAGGTATGATTAGACAGGAGGTAAGGGAATAGAAGGCTGCCTACATGTGGCCAAGCTCTAGAAGGCTCATTTATTAGAGCAGGATCCAGGTCCTGGGAAGGATGGATGGCTAAAGAGAGATGGAAAACCAGGGCCCTAGTCACTAGCTAAGGTTCAGAGCCATGTCAGGCATTTAACGACTTCTTTAAAACATCTTACAGGCGGTGGGCCCAGCAGCCAATGGGCGGGGGCGGTGGGGGGGCGGCCCGGACGACGGGGAGGGGGAGCCCGCGGCTGGTGGACGCGGTGGGGAGGAGGAGGCGGGGGGCTCCCAATCCGGTTCCATCCGGTTCTCCCACCGCCCCCGCCGCGGGTCCCAGCAGCTCGGGCGGCGGCAGGAGCGGCAGAGGCCAGGCAGACCAGCTTCGCGAAGGCTCTCGGCGCGCCGCGGCCCGCAGGCACCCGGCACGCGCCCGCCCCGCCGCCACGATGCCCAAGAGGAAGGTGAGCTCCGCCGAGGGGGCGGCGAAGGAGGAGCCCAAGAGGAGATCGGCGAGGTTGTCAGCTAAACCGGCTCCTCCAAAAGTGGAAACGAAGCCAAAAAAGGCGCCAGGAAAGGATAAATATTCCAACAAAAAAGCGCAAACAAAAGGGAAAAGGGGAGCAAAGGGAAAACAGGCTGAAGTGGCTAACCAAGAGACTAAAGAAGACTCACCTTCAGAAAATGGAGAAACTAAAAATGAGGAGAGCCCAGCTTCTGATGAAGCAGGAGAGAAAGAAGCCAAGTCTGAGTAAAATCACACACCTGGTCCTATCAGTGGTCCCTGTTTCCCTTCTTGTACAATCCAGAGGAATATTTTTATCAACTATTTTGTAAATGCAAGTTTTTTAGTAGCTCTAGAAACATTTTTAAAAAGGAAGGAATCCCACCTCATCCCATTTTTTAAGTGTAAATGCCTTAGTTTAAGAGGTGAAATCATTTGCTGGTTGTTTATATTTTGGTACAACCAGAAAATAGTGGGATATTCAATATGGGAGGCTTTGATTGTCTTGGGTGTAGCTTTTATATCCTGTAATACAAAGCATACTAAATGGCAGTTTGGAGTCAGTTGTGCATTTAATGTCTTAAACACTTTAAATTACTTCTCTTCCCACGTTGTTTTTGGTAGAATTGTTTCCTAAAGCAAACCACTCACCCCTTGATCTTGGCTCTCCTGGGCAGAATTTTGTGCACTCTGTAACATGTTTGGTCGTGGTAGTCCAGTTCTTCTAGTAACTGTTAATGTGCTGTCAACGACTGACAATTTGCGTATGTAGTGTATGTGATATTAAATTGTTAATTAGTGGGACTTACGATGTAACAGCATATCAATATTTGAAGATATTGGTACTTGATATCCTGTGAAGGAAAATTTGCCCCCAAATTTTAAGCTGGAAAGTCACTGGAATAACTGTTCAGAAAAGAATCACAACTACATGATTTTTAAGGTTTTTGGTACGTATGTTGAGAATTGTGTACAAATTGAAATGTCTGTGTACTGATCCTCAAAACAACCAATAAAATCTCAATTATGAAAGAAACAAACAAAACAAAACAAAAAAACATCTTACAGCATCAGGCAAATGTGTGTCCAATGCTGAAAGCCTTGAGTACCAGCCTCTATTTCTTCCCCAGATACCTTCTCCTGGTAATTTATCTATTCACCTTCCACTCATGACTGTGACTCAGTCACTGCTTCTTCTAATCTATTCAAACATTCTAACTGCTTTCAGCTTTGCTCAACACTAACTAACACCCCACTCTACCTTTTGCTTCTTATCTCTGGATATAATGCTTACCCTAGGGATGTTTCATGTGTCCAAAACCGTTATTTTTCCCTCAAATATGCTGCTCCTCCAGTCTTCCCTGTCTCACTGGCACCATCAACCTCCATTTTCTCAAGCTAGAAACCTGAAGGAAATCATAAACTCCTTTCACGTCTCCATCTACCATGTTCATACATCACTGTAGTGGCTATCTCATCTCTGTTCCACCATGGAATAGACCTTGGGCTGTGGTGGACACCACCCGTGATTACCAATATCAAATTCTTCTTTTCTGGGCATATGAGAGACTACACTTACCATCCCAATTCCAGTTAAGTGCAGCCGTACAACTAGTTTGGTCCAGTGAAATGTGAATGAAAATTCACATATTATTTCTGGGCTAAAGTAGTGAAAAACTCTCAATTCTCTTTGCCTGAAATAGCTCTTGTCCTGTTGTGAAGGCAGAGGTCTTCTGTTGAGATGGTGAGTTACCAAATCAAAGAAGCCTATCTAACTGAGGCATCTCAGGAGGGTGGCTGCTTTGCTGAGATGCTTGAATCTGCAGAAGATGCTGCACGACTGACAAACTTCTGCAGTAAGTCACTGAGCTGTGGGGATCATTTGTTAACTGTAGCATTATCCAGCTTATCCTAATACAATCACTAAGGCCCGCTGATTTTACCATCTCATATTCCTCTCCCCTCTAGTCCCTCTGCTGCTCTAGCTCAGGACCTCAACATTCCTACCAGAACTATTGGAAAAGCTTAAAACTTGTCTCCTTGCTTCCAGTTTGGCAACCCTCAGACTCATCCTTCCAACAGACACCAGAGTGGTCTTTGTGTAACTCAAATCCAACCATGTGTTTTGGGTTACTCCATTTCATTGGCTCCCCGTCACTGACATGACAGTATGATATGACAGATTGCTTCCCTAGCCAGCCTCATTTCCCATCTCTTGTCCCCTTACATGTTATAACCAGCAATATTTAAATGTTTGTGATTTCCAGAATAATCCATGCTTTTTCATGTGTCCATGCCTTTGCTTATGCTGTTTCATTTATCCGAGACATCTTTATACACCCTTCATCCTCTTCTTTGCCTGGCCAATTCCTTACTCTTTGAGACTAGGTTCTAATACTACATTTTCTGGGAAGCCTTCCTGTTGGATTTAACATCCCTCCTCTGTACCCCCACAGCATCATCTACATCTACAAATCATTGACTACATTATATTGCATCTCTTGATGGGTCTCCCTCCCCTTGAGAGTAAAAACTTGACTAGGTGGATGCCTGTAACATGGTAGACGCTTAGTTATAAGAAACACTGAGGTAATGAGATTCAGTGGTAATGTGAACCCTCAGGGCTCATCCGTGGACACAGGATTCCAGGATGATGGGCTGTGAGGTAGACACAAGTATTCAGTCTGAGAGATCAGTCACTCTAGTGGGCATCCAGTTCTGGCAGGAGTAGGGGGTGAGGGTCTGACTTCATGCCAAACATAACAAATGGTGGACCTGGGGCAGGGATTGTTAACTTTCTGCCCTAGACAAGATTGGCTCAAGAACCGAAGAAACATTGCACTGAATGGGCACCATGAAGAGACACTGCTTTGAGAATCTTGGGAAGGTCGAAGCAGAGGAAAGAAGGTGGTATCTGATATAAAGTTATAAAATCATTGACACTCTTAATAGATTGGGCTTAGGCAGCAACCACACAGTTTGACCTTCTTGAATGACTGCTATAATAAATGCAGTAGTTTCTTGCCATTTCTGGTAGTTACGTTCTACAAAGTTGCTGGGAACACATTAGCAAGTATGGAACCATTGCTCCTAGGAAAAATGCAGGGTTAGGTTTCCTGAAAGCCTGTGGTCACATTTTCATCAACCAATCAATGCATAACCTTGTTTTACCTGTTTCTGTTTAAAGATACCTTATTTCTTTATTTAATATAATATGGATTCATTAACATTGAACTCTTGACCAGCAACACTAACTTAAGCCTGAACAAAGCTTACCTAACACACATATTTTGTTCTATAAGGTGCTTCTTGTGCTTAGGAAGACTGGAAAACACTTCAGCAATATACTTGGGAATCATTTTAAACAATGAAATCACCCAAAAAGCCTTTTTGAAAAAAGACCACTAAGTAGACCACCAAAAAGACACTTGTTTACAGTATGAGAACTTGACACAGTAAGGCAGAGCATTGCCTTGTTCCTCCTCAACTGGGAAAGTGCATGCCAGAGGACTCAAATTTTTCACTGCTCTGTCCATATCCACAATGACCATGAAAGTGCTGTATTGATTTTGGAGTTACAAGTAAATTTCATCAAGTAGGCAAATTTGCAAATATGGAATCCACAAATAATGAGAATCAACTATAGCTACAATTTACTGAACACCTGCCACATAGCATTGAACTAGGTGCTTCATATATACACATGTTGCCAAGTTTATCAACTTTTCACTCTTCAAATGAAATGCCTCAGAGTTAAAAATGGTGGACATATCCTGAGATCCATAGGCTATCACCAATAGAAAAAGCAGGACTTTATAATAATAATAATGTCATATAATTTTCACACCAAGCTTAAGGATGCATTTCTGGAGCTGGAAATTTATAATAGGCTGGGCTTCTGCTCCTTTTGGAAACTTCTAACTCAATAGTCTGGGCTCTTATAGAAAACTAAGAATACATTGCACACTCAGCAACAGGGATGCAAAGAATATTTCTTATAGGAAACATACCCAGCACTTAAAAGCATAATCATCTTCCCAAGCAATATGATGAGAAGCTAAAAACAGTCAAGTAAACAAAGAGACAAATATTTCTTTCAGGAATCTGAGAAGTTAGCAAGCTTTAGAACATACTGTCTTGAAGTGTCATGACTTGTGAAACGATGATCTTGTCCAATAATCTGTGCATCCACAGTCTTCTTATCTGCCGCTTGCTTTCCACTCAGATCAGTCTGGACTCTGTGCTTATTATTCCTCCTCATCTTTACTGTTGTCACTAGTCATTCTCTTCCCAACCAAATCACCCTTGACCGGCAAGTCTCGGTTCATTCCTACGTCTTCCATTAACCTCTCTTAGACCTCCTCAGTCCTCTAGGTCTTTTTTTTCTGTGAGAGGATATGGACCACCCAAAATCTAGCTCACTTTTCAAATCAAAGTGAAACAATAATGCACACCTGTCAGGACTTAAGCAGGATAGTGTGTGAATGCCCATAGCACAGGGCCTGGAACAAGGGATATGCTCAACAATGTTGGTGTTTCTGAATCTGAATGGTGTTTTTCACTTTGGTTCATAAAAATTCACTTTTATTATTCACTTTTATCACCCCTTCTGAAGCAAATTTTATGAAGAAAAGGATAACATCACTAGAGACAAGGCAACAGCAAGAAAGAACATGCTTTGGGCCAGTGATTTCCAAATTTTGAATTTTCTGGACCAGTGTAGGAATTTTGGGAACTGACCTCAGGTTGCTTAATAGTTCCCTTTTGCCTAAAAGCTCTCTAATAACACTTTTACCTTATGTAATAATTATTACAAAATAAACATTATAAGGGCCAAAAGGTAAAAAGGACATAATATCAGAAATTTTTGTTCTGAAAATGAATGTATTCAGCTTCAGGAAAAACTCAACTCATTCATGCACCCAATTATCCTTTTGTTCATTCACTGGCCAAATATTTATTAAGTGATATGCACCAGGAATTTTTCTATATGATGAAGTACAGGGGTAAACATGACAGGGAAGTTTTCTGTATTGATGAAGCCAATTTTTTTTTTTTTTTGGTATCAGAAAACAGATCTGGGAAAGCTCATGACCAACCAGTACCAATCCAGTCACTGGACCATACATTGGCTTTTAAGAGCTATGACGTGAGTATTTAGTCACTGATGTCAGGTCCAGTCCCTGCTTCTAAGCCCTGAAGGAAGGAACAGGGAGATGTCACACTTTACAGAGGCTGGGAGTGTAGAGGCAGAAGAACAAAAGCAGCTCCTCTGAGCAAGCATCTTCTGGCTCTGGGGCAGTGAGTGTGTCAGCCTGAGAATTGGACCTCAGCCTAGTTACTCTTAGTGAGTACAAGCCCCTCATAAAAAATCCTTCTAGAAGTCATCATTTTTGACAATGAAGGGCAACGACATATATTTAGCCTAAAGAGACCTGAAATATAGGGCACAAGAGATTTGAAACAGTTGTCAAAGTGTGGAGATAAACCCTGAGAAAAGCAAGGTGGGGATAAAAACCTGGCTCTATTTGGGGAGTTCCTCAGTTTGTTTCTCACCAGGATTCAAAAGAAAATAGCTAGGTGTTGTGAAATATGAGCTCTCAAAAGTGCTATAGAAAACTTTTAGCACTGTTAAACACTTGGAGCACTCAGCCAACAAAAATAAAACATTTGCTCTTATTCTGAAATCCCGAATTAAACTCAGGTCAGAGTAACTGTTGTGTTTCATTCTAGCATGCCTTAGGGAGAAATTGGAGGAAAATCCCCAGGGACTGATAAGCCCTCTGTAACATGTTGAGTTGTTGGATTGGATAGAGAGAACACCATATATGTATGCATATATATACATACATACATATATATGCACTATACTATATATGCATGTGTATATATATATATACACACATATATATGCAATATAGTATATATATTATATATAGTGATTTCTTCCTAAAAGTCACAATTAAGGGAATGTTGCACCTAACATAAACTATCAGAACTTGTCACAATACTTTCCATATATAATAGATTGAGAGCTTCACACGACAATCTCCAGTGTCCTGGCCTAAAATTGATAGAATCAAACAAAGATACATTCTGTATTCCAGAGGAACTCTTCAGAGCTCAAATAAGTATTTACTGAAAACAACACTACATTTTCCAGGGCCTCACTCCTGAGAGGTCTGTGCCCCTGCAGCATCACACTGCAAGGAAGAGGGGAGAGGAATGTAAGTGCCAGCTTCCTGAACACAGTGGGAATAAGACCGAAAAGAAAATGATCAAGAAACCATAAGCAGAAGGTTCTTGTCACAGCATTTTAGGATTAAAAATAAAAAGATTTACTAAAATTAGCCACAATGTAAAACCCCAAAGTAGAAAGCTTTAACTAAGGCAAATGGCCTCCACACTTTAGACAACTTTATCAACTTCATGCTATAAACCATAGCAAGCAAATTAATTATTCCCGGATGCTGGGGATGAAGAATGCTTGCTGAATTGTTTTGCTTCCCAAACTCTTCAGTATAAACACACACTCACAGGATTGCATTCCCTTTTTTGGCTCCCAACATGCAAGTAATTATACACTGTGCAGGATAATGGTGGGTGAGCTCTCCTCTGAATACCAAGCAAGTTCTGGGTTCTGTCAGCCTGTTAGATATCATGTCCACAAACATTTTTCTGTGACAGTCTTTAGTAAAAACTTGTAAACAAATTGTTTCAAGTTTATAAAAAAAATTTCAACAGCAGCACAAGACTCATTTCAAAATTATTCCAAACTCCTTAAGAGCTGGAGAGGGCAAAGTTCATCTCAAATATAGTACAGCTCTTATCTTGCATCAAGAATAGTTTTCTCTGCAATCCCTATGACAGGGGGTCAGAAATCATATTAGTAGTCTTTACATTTTTATATTCTTCCCATTTTGCCAATATGTAAACAAAGAGGAAAAAAACAGATTTTGAATCAACTGTGAATTGAGAATGTGTTTAGGATTAAAACATAGATTCTCTGAACATGGCCAGAATAATGAGAGTAGATGGTCATTTTTCCATTCCAGCTCCAAATTTTCACAGGGCAAATGAAATGTACTTGGTGTTGGGTGAGTCACCTAACATGGAGGGTTTTTTGGGCTCCCTGGGCCTTAATACTTCTTGGAGTAAATAAACTCAGTGGATTTGTTTGGGGTCTTTATATAATGAGGCAAAGGTGTATGTGTGCACATGTGTGTGTGTGTGTGTGTGTGTGTGTGTGTGTGTGTGTGTGTGTGTGTGTGTGTGTAAATGTGGTGGTGGTGGTGTGATAAGGAAGGCACAGGGAAAACCTCAGGAACTGTTAAGGAAAAAAACACATTTTCTACGGAAGGAAAGAAAGGTTCTATAGTCCTGCCAAGTGCAACACGAATGAGGGAAAGTTCAAGGAAAGTTGATCTCTAAAAATAAATAAATAAAAGGAAATTCAATGAGAAAACAATATTCAGGTCAGGTCTAAGCCCAGAGAAGAACGCTCATTCAGAACTGGGCTGTCATCCTGCTTTTTATGAAGTGAGCAGCTGCTGGTTATTGAAACCAGCCCACACAGTTGGGTCCCTGCCGCCATGGCAACACTCCTGTGTCTGTGCTGGAGTGGCCAAGGCACAATGGGTGGTTCCAGGGCCCGGAAGCATTCTGGTTACAGATTAGGGAGGGGTTTTTGTTTTTTATATATATGGGGAGATTTTGATTCCTCGGTTTGTGGTTGGGTATTGGAAACTTTTCCTACCTATGATAAAGTCTGACTTAAGGGGCAGATTTTCATGCCAATAGCAGCATGGAAGGAAAGCATCAAGGTGTTCAACAGGCAAATGACTCATTTCCAGTCTCATTTAAAATTCTCTTTTCCATGTACACACAGCTATATTTAAAATAAAATGCCTTTCCATAAAAAAAATAATAATAATGAAAAATAAAATAAAATTCTTTTTTACAAGTCTCTAGTAAGCTCTGGGCATTTGTACCTGGTCCCTTGTATTGACACCTCAGAATGTTTTTGAAAAAAATGCTTAGTTTGCTTTTTTATATTTGTAGTTTATAATAACACATGGCCCTAAAAGGAAAAATTATCATAGTCTTATGAATTGAAAAAGCTAGCTAAGAATTAAAGACTTTGAAATTAAAAATACAGACTATAGATTATATATCATATATGCAGAGCCTCAATTATTGGCACATTTAAGTATTGAACTCACCATCTTGGTTTCATTAGTACCGCAAGTAAAATATTTATCTACGAGCTAAGTGTAAAGAAAATTGCAACACAACAACCTCATGATGTAGCACAGTAATAGCATAGACTTTGGAGTCAAACTACCTGAGTTCCAGTCCTGTCATTTATTTGCTGTGTAGTCTTAGACAAGTTACTTAAATCTTCTCTGACACTATCTCCTCATCTGTAAAATGAGGATAAGAGTAACCTATCTGGTAAAGATTATTAAAGGTATTAAGTGGGTTAATATTTGTAAAGTGCTTAGAAACTGTGTTTGGTTAATGTTAAGTCCTTAGAAGATAGACAGATAGATAGATAGATAGACAGACAGATAGATAAAGAATTTTAAAGGACCTCGTTCTTAAGACTCTGGGAAACGTTGCCTTTGGAATTTAGCACAGCACAGTGTATTTGTGTACCTGTGTCCCCTCTCAGGAAATGTTAGACTTCTTATTTATGTCTATGGCTTATAAGTCAGAGCCATGCTTAAGGCTCCTTCACTGAGCTGATTTGTGAATTTAGCCTTTTTGTGTGTGTTGGGGGAGTGCTTTGAAAAAATACATACTGGAGCTTCTGATTCATTTGGATCCCTACAAATGCTTAAGTGTTTGTTAAAAGCACAAGGCACAGTGCTTGTTAAACTAAGCAAGTGCTAAGATGCAGCCCTCAAGGCTGGAAAACCTATCCCAGTACCCACTCATTCTAGCAGCAGCCAAGGAGTCTCAGCCTCTTGGAGATGGAAAACCCAGTGCCTTTTCGCTTACATAATAGAATGAGATGCATCATTTCATTTCATTTTTAAAATTATTTATTTATTTTTGACAAATAAAAAGCAAATATAGTTAAGGTACATGTATATATGCCCTGTAATTTCTTAAAAATTGTGGAATTGCATTATCTTCTACAGTGGGCCAACCTAACTAAAACTGGTCCTGTTGTATGATCCTGTTCTCCTGTTTATACTTCCTTGGTTAAGTGAAAGAGGAATATCTGTTAGGTATCAATGGCTGCAAAGTGCTTTTACAGATCTTGTTTTGGGATAATTGAATGCTTTCCCACACAAATATGCTATTCTGCCATTCAGAGGATTTTTAACTTTTTGGAATCTAATGTATCTGAGGCTAAGAGGTTAACATTTTAGCCAATGTTCTCAAATTTAGTCACACGCCCTCGGTTCTAAGATCAGGGATCAAAAGTCATCCTGGGACCTCAAAGAAAGAAATCAACATCTATTTCAGTTTGAAAAATGGCAAAATCTTATTTTCATACAGTGAAGGTTTTTTTTCTTCCTTTACAACTGTTCAAAGTGGGGTTACATATCTGGAGAGGGGGTATGCTTTAGTGTAGGACTGCATGCTGAAAGGACTAAGACCAAAATACACAAATAAAAAATTCATTTTTAAAAAATCAAGATCTCCCTGTAGTTTGACACATATCCCGTTTTCTAAGAAAACAAATGTACTATCCGATCCAGTAAAACTTTCTTTGGGAAATCTTTTGGAAGCAAAATTAGAGAAAGGCAGTATTCCATAGTTGAAGGAAACAGAAGCTGTCACCTAGAAGAAACTCAAACTGAGTTGAAGCTATGACAGTTTGAAAAGATACAGAATTGATCAAATTGACGTTATTGTTCCAGGAGGTTTAAATGGAAACTTGAAAAAAGTGGTCTCCTTTTTCTATATTCTACTCCAAGAACTGAAGTTGTCTTATACAAGAATGTTGATGCTAGCATTTAGCTGTACTTAAAAGAGAAGGCAAATTATGAGGTCCAGGAAAGCTGTCCTGGAATAACAGTCAGGAGACCTGGGATACAGTTTCACTTTGGTCACTTGTCAGTGTATGGCAGGTTACTTTGCCTCTCTGAGTTATAATAACCATGGTGATGATGGTAGTGATAGAAGCAGCAGCAGCAGTAGTAATAGCTGCAGGAGCAACAGTAGTAGCAGCAGGAACAGCAGTAGTAGTAGTTGGAGCAATGGCAGTAGTAGTAGTGGCAGCAGCACTAATAGGAGAAAGAGGGGCAGCAGCAGTAGTATTAGTGTTAGCCGTAGCAGCAGCAGTAGTAGCAGCACAGCAACAGTAGTAGCAGTAGCAGTAGTAGTAGCAGTAGTGGCCACAGTGGTAGTAGCAGCAGCAAGAAAAGCAGTATTGGTGTAATAGCAGCAGCACAGAAATAGTGGTAGCAGTAGTGGTAATAGTAGTAGTTGCAGCAGCAGCAGTAGTAGCCATAGTAGTAGTAGGAGCAGCAGCAGTGTTTTGTTTTTTTTTTAACTTAAAAAAAAATTATTTATTTACTTATTTGGCTGCATCGGGTCTTAGTTGCAGCGCTCAGGATCTTTCAGTTGCAGCGGTTTTAACAGCGGTAGCAATAGTAACAGCAGCAGTAGCAATAGCAGTAGTAGTAGTTTTCTATTTATTGAGGGTCTACTGCCTGCACTTGACTAGAAACTATACAAACATTATTTCCATTTAAATGCCACAGTGACCTTCCACTATAGCTATTATTACCCCCATGTAACTATTGAGGAAACTGAGGACCAGAGAGGTTAAGTGATTTGCTCAAGGCCACTTTGTTAATTAGTGAAAAATCTGGATTTTGAATCTGGAACGAGCTGATTCCAAAGGCTTGTCCTTCTCTGGGGAAAAAATGTGGTATGGAGCAGAGCTTCTCAAACCTCAGTGTGCTTATAACCATTTGGAGATCATGTAAGAATGGAGTTTCTGATGCAATCAACCTGGTGTGATGCCTGAGATCCTGCGTTTCTAACAAGCTCCCAGGTGATGCTGCTGGTTCTAGGAAGCACACTTTGACTAGCAAGAGGATAGTGGAAAGAAAGTATACTTCCCAGTCAGAATGCATGGCCTTAGTTTACTCATCTGTGGCACAAAGGGGTTTGATAAAATGAGTTTTAAGGTGCACTCCAGCTCTGGAATCCCAATATTCAGTGTGTACTATGGTATTAAGAAACCAGATCACACAGGAATGACTCTTAGCCACATGAATCTTTAAACTGGTTTCAGATGAGATTCTGGCTGTGCTTTATGTATCTTTCTGCAGCATCTCTGACAGGTAGGATCAGACCCTCTCACTCAAATTACATTATTGTTAAGCTTTAGGCTGAGCTAAATCTTACTGAAAAGAGTTCAAAGCACTTCTTTCCATAAGCATCTTTAAAGATTATAAATGTAAAAATGGTTTCTTAAGAGAAGCTTAGATGGCAGCTTTTTTCTTTTTAATAACAGAAATGAGAAGTCTCCAAAACCATAATGGTAGCATATCCATAAAAATATGTTAATGCTTCATCTTAAAGTCTTACAGAAATTGAGGTTTTCCGAGTTAACAAAGTAGACTTCATCACAGATGGTCTGAATGATAAAAGGAAACAGCACACTAGTGCAGAAGACTAAAAACACTGCTCTTAGCTGAGCATGCTGAAAGCCTTTAAGGAAATCTTTCTACATATAGCTTTGCTAAGTGTTGAAGGAAAAATTATTTTGATTGGCAAGGTCACTTCAAATGTTTTAAGCAAAGCTCGGGGCCAGAGGATGTGCAGGTTTCATGAAGAGCCATTTCTAATGAAAATGAATGCCCTTAGTAAGATGATTTTCTCATCATCTTGTGCCTAACACAGGACAGTGGCACCAAGTAAAGGGGTTTTTGCTCTCTTCCAAGAGCTACAGTCCATATCACTAAGACAGACGCCATGAGCTCCTTTTCCTGAACTCAAACAAGGGCAGCTGGAGGAATAGGGCAGAGTCCACAATCTACAGAGTCTCTGAGTAAAAAAGAATTTCTCAACAGTGAGCACCATTAGAAACCAGAATTGGAATCCTTTATATCAAGGGCTTTAGAAATCAGACATAAATACACAACCATCTGGAGTGGCCTAAGTATATTTGTGTCTAAAGGAATCTGATCAGGGGAGATTTGATGTCACACTGTTTTTTATGGTCCTCAAGGGTGGTTCACATTTATTTAGCCTACTCTCAATTACCCATGGGAGTCATAGACAAACTTTTTAAAGAGGTGGGGCCACTCTTTTCTAAATAATGTCTCATGAAGAATCCCCAAACGTAAAATAGATAAACCCAGAGCTCCGCCATTTAAAGTTTGGGAAGAAGGGTTGCCCTCAGACCCTACTATGGTCACCAGAGGTTGGGTTCCAGCTACCTATTGCTGCTTAACAAATTATCCCAGAACCCAGTGGCCCAAAACAAAACTTTTTTATCTCTCATAGTTCTGTGGGTTGACAAGGCTCATCCAGGAAGTTCTTTTTTGGGGACTCTCATGCAGTTACAGTCACAAAGACCTCCGAAGGCTCTGCTGGGCTGGATGCCCAAGATCATGCCTTCACTCCCACATCGAGTTTCAGTTCCTTGGCTTCTCTCTGTCTCCACATGGCATCTCATCCTCCAGGGTCTTTCAGTGTGGTTTGGGATTCTCATAGGGTGGCTTCTTAGGTAATCCCACTTCTTACATAGCAGCTGGCTTCTAAGAAGCAGGAATTGAAAGTGCCAGGCCAGTTAATGGCTAAGCCCAAAACTGGCACAACATCACTTCCACTATATTCTATTGCCAAAGCAATCATGGGACTTCCCAGATTCAAGGGGGTAGAGAAGTAGTAACCTCTTGATGGGAAGGTAGCAATGTCACATTGTAGAAGAGCATGTGGGTTGGGAGATATTGTTGCAGCCATCTTTGGAATATGCCATCTGCCATAGTTGAAATGTTCTCTGGTAGTAAGAATCTGAGATGGTATGGAGAATCAAAATTTAAAAATAATCTTAGGGTCTTCTTAAAAATCCCTGCTTCTCAGAGATTTTAATTGTGATCTTGTACAAAATTGGAAATAGTAAGTTAGGTTTTATTTCTGGATCTTCTTTACTGGCAGAATTATTAATGTTACATCCTATTGGAAAGTGCTATGAGCTGCTACTTATTTGGGGGGAGGGATGTGGAAAAGAGAAGGTAAGGATACTGATGGTGTCAAAACATAACCAAAACCAATCCTCCCTTTCCCTTTTTTCCACATCACAGAAAGTGACTGGGACAGATACAATGTGGCCCTAGAACACTCAGGTTAGAGAGACAGACAGACAGACAACTGCAGCAACATAGCCATTTCTGCTAACTAAAGTGGTCAGCCAGCATTTTGCAGAGCATTAAAAAAAAATTTTTTTAACATCTTCACTTGAGTATAATTGCTTTACAATACTGTGTTAGTTTCTGCTATATAACAAAGTGAATCAGCTATACGTATACATATGTCCCCATACCCCCTCCCTCTTCAACCTCCCTCCCACCCTCCCTATCCTACCCCTCTAGGTGGACACAAAGCACCGAGCTGATCTCCCTGTGCTATGCAGCTGCTTCCCACTAGCTATCTATTTTACATTTGGTAGTGTATATATGTCATTGCTACTCTCTCACTTCATCCCAGTTTACCCTTCCCCCTCCCCGTATCCTCAAGTCCATTCTCTACGTCTGCATCTTTATTCCTGTCCTGCCCCTAGGATCACCAGAACCACTTTTTAAAGATTCCATATATATGTGTTAGCATACGGTATTTGTTTTTCTCTTTCTGACTTACTTCACTCTGTATGACAGCCTCTAGGTCCATCCACCTCACTACAAATAACTTAATTTCGTTTCTTTTTATGGTTGAGTAATATTCCATTGTATATATGTGCCACATCTTCTTTATCCATTCATCTGTCGATGGACACTTAGGTTACTTCCATGTCCTGGCTATTGTTAATAGTGCTTTGCAGAGCATTTTGAAAGAAAACAAAGTCTTCTATAGAAAACTACTGGTAAAAACTGCCCTTTGAGGAATGCATATGCAAAGCCTCTAAGCCTGCCATTAGAAATAAGGGCCCTGAAAGAGAAGTGGAATCCCAACCTAGGAAGCTGAGGCAAGAGGATTTCTAAAACCTAGAAGAAACAGAACAGTTCTTGGGCCACACTAATTAGGGGTTTCCTCACTTCCTTAGTCACTGAAAAAGGGATAGACAGCAGAATCCACTTTACTGTATTCAGTTATATATGAAAGACTATTTTAATATTAAAATTCTCATTTCAGAATGAGGATTCAGTTTTCTCATCAAATCCATTGGTTGCCTTTATAAATTCCAAAATAAAAGGGCCCTCTCAGGTTTTAGTTATTTAGTCCATGAGTTGAATGCATAGTAATTAAGTATTATGGTCAAAGCTCTTGTGTCTAGAATGGATAAAATCCTTCACAATTCTTCCCTCCAAGGTTTATTTATGTCTGGACCCACCACATGTTGCATTAAGATATCCTTGAGGATGATGGAAAAAGAGGTCAGCATAGTCTGATACTCAGCTTGGGCTCTATGAGTTGCCCTCTCTACCCACAGCTGGACTAACTAGTTTGAACGTATCTGTAGGCCAGTATGGATTAGAAAAATAGGTTCAATATATTTTATTACCTAGCAAAAAGATCTCTTAGAAATTGCTCAACTTATTATTGGCAAAATCTGCTATTACCAGGGCAGGATTTTCAGAGAATGGTTCTCAAAGAGAAGAAGTCTAGTCTGTTTTGATGGGATTACATTGTAAGGTTGCCCACATCCTAAACTTTCAAAAACAACTCCAGTGGGCATGAAATATCATGCAGATTTGTGTGTGTGTGTGTGTGTGTGTGTGTGTGTGTGTGTGTGTGTGTGGAGGGCATGGTTGGTGGTGAGTTATTGGTGAGGAGAGAATCAGTGATTCCCAAGAGAAGAAGGAAGAAAACTGTTGAGCTTTGAAAAATAATCCCATGAGTACTTAAAAATTTTTTTTAGTTTCTAGTGTGTAGGAGTTTTACACATAAAACTTATTTTTGAATGTGATAGTAGTCTTCTATGATCAGTTTATTGCAACATGATTCTTCATGGTTAGTCTTCTGCTCCCTGTCCAACTTTTCTCACTAAACTCCACCATACCAAGCGCCACTCCATGTTGAAGGTAAGTGGAATGACATTCACTTCTTCAGATATGCCATACTCTGTCACACTTCTGTGTCTCTGTGCCTCGAGTGCCCTTTCTTTCTTTGAGTACCAGGCAAACACCTACTCATCTTTTAAGAGTTAGTTCAAATATCACCTCCCCTATGCAGTCTTTCCTTACCTTGAACCTTATTCCTAACCCTTGCCAGGGACAATTGACCATTCCCTCCTTGGTAATCCTTATTAATCTGAGTGTATTTCTATAGTAAAGTTACACAATTTATTGCTTCTTTTTATTTAACTGTCTGTTTCCTTTCCTCCCACCAAGAGGTAAGCATTCTGAGGGCAGCTGCATGGATCCTTTTAGAGACTTAGGACTTCAGTTTTTCATTCAACTGGGTAAAAGTTCTCAGCTCTTTCCAATAAATTCCACTCTTGTGCTCAAGTTAGTGGAAGTCAATTTCTATTTTGTGTAACCACAGAACCCTAAGGGTTGCAGAAATATACTGAAACTGAACCAACTGTCTGAGTAGAAGGGTCTCAGGAAGCTTAGAGCACAGAGAAAGGAAATCCAGAGAGTCAGCAATTGGCAGTGTCTGTCCAGTGCTGTTAAAGGGGGGTGTGCCTCCCCTGGGAACTCAGTCTGGTGACTAGAAAGGTATTCTCTATTGTGGGTGAAGGATAATTCTTCGAACCTCTTCATGGCCTGGAGGATACTCTTGGACCTTCCTCCACTTTTTTCTCTGATTCCATGCCTACCAGCTAACCTTATAATCACATATTCAATTCTTGGGGTATTATGAGATCAGGAAGTAAGTAACTTTGGTAATTGGAAAAGAATATTCCCACCATAAACATGTGTATAACGTCCATAAGTGAATAATATTATACAGCAGTCCCTTGACAGTTTGGACAGTCCCAATCAGTTGTCTCAGTCTGACAAATATCAGAGTCCTAGCAAAGTTGTTTCTCAACCTGCAAGATTAAGACTGGCCTGAGGTGACCTCACCAAGGTGGTGTCACACTTTGAGGCTCCACTGTTTCTCCAGATTATATTCCTCTTTCCTACCACATTTCCTCATTTCACTGAAATGTTCAATAATACACTAGTGGTAGGTAAATCTCCAAGGCCCACATTCTTTGCTACGTATAGGTTTAGACAGCAAGTAAAACATAATTAATTCTAACCATCAGCTATAATTAGAAAGGCAAGGGCATCAGCAGTTGAATGGATAAAGAAGATGTGGTACACATACACAATGGAATACTACTCAGCCACAAAAAGAGAATGAAATAATGCCATTTGCAGCAACACGGATGGACCTAGAGATTATCATACTAAGTGAAGTCAGAAAGAGAAAGACAAATGCCATATGACATCAGTTATATGTGGAATCTAAAATATGACACAAATGAACTTATTCATGAAACAGAAACAAACTCTCAGACATAGAAAACAAACTTATGGTTACCAAAGAGGAAAGGAGTAGAGGAGTGATAAATTAGGAGTTTGGAATTAACAGATACAAGCTCCTATATATAAAATAGATAAACAACAAGGTCCTACTGTATAGCACAGGGAACTATATTCAATATCCTCTAATAAACCATAATGAAAAGAATATGAAAAATAATATGTGTATATATATGTATAACAATCACTTTGCTGTATACCAGAAACTAACACTACATTGTAAATCAACTATACTTCAATTAAAAAAAGAAGGCAAGTGAGCAAGGTTTAGTTCTACCTCTGTATGAGAAAAGGGTTAAGAAAATTGACCATGTAAAGCAGTAGTTTCTCTGTTCTTTTCTGTGAAATACAAGAACGGTGTTGGCATGAGCAACACAGCCCCATGTGCAGTTCCTGGCTTCATCTCTGTAACCCCACCCTTGCTTTTTCTCTCAAGAAAGCATATTAAAATGCAAATGTGTGACCATGATATTATTGGGATAACCTTAAGTCTTCTCTGATTTATTTTTAAAAGTCAATCATTTACAAACTTTCATATTTTTACTATGATTGGTATTAGGTTGCTTTCAACACAGCAGTATGTTCTGTTGAGACCTGCTGATGTAAATTTTTTTTTTTTTCTGATGTAAATATTAAAGGGAGAATGTTTCAGCTAATTATTAACTAAGTTGTTTATAAAACTTTTCTAGTGTTTGTAGAATTAACATGCCAATTTCACTCTTTCTTGTCAGTTCCAACAGGATGAACAGAAAATAAACAAGATTTTACTGAATATTAAAAGTTTTGAGAAAGCCCAAGTCATTTGACACTGATGCTCTTTTCATTCTGAGATTGTTGATTTAGATTCCTCAGCTCCACAGTGTTTAATCCCTGGCTGCAGGTTGAATACCATGAATGCTGGGTAATACCTTCCTTAGGCCACTTAGGGATTTATCTAGTACTTGACCTACAATTTTTGCCTCTAGAATGATAGACCTATCTGATAGAACTTAGAGAAGCAAGTGATACTTAATGAAAGGTCATAATGAAATATTTCTCATGACAATATCACACAGAATACATGTGAGTTAGACCCTAAAGTTTGGAGTAATATGCTGTGCTGTTTATATGTTGCATTGATGGTTCTGGTACTGCAAAGTCTTTTAAAAAACGCTGCTGTGAGCCTGCATCCTGCATGCGTGGAATTGCCTGGGAACAGAACAATGAATTAAAGATGGCACAGCTCCCTTTGCTTAACATTTCTTATTTTTCAGGGGTTTGTTTTGCAACTTTAATATTATTAATCTACACAACCTTTTACTTTTCATTCAGAATTTATATCAAAATCAAGCTAATAAATTAAAGATGAGTTAGTTCATTGTTGGGTGGTTTAACATAGACCTAGTATGTTAATCCTGACGTGCTTGTTACTAGGATTTTCAAATTTTTATTATTATTATTTTTTCTGCCTCGTAGCTGTGGTTAGGCAGCAGCAATAAATCAGAACAAAGGAATGAAGGTATTGGGGCTTTAGGGAAAACATGTATTAGAAAAAATTGGTTTGGCACTAAGGGCTGTATTGCATTAAGATGGATTTAAGAGATACAGAGGTAAGAGAATGTAGACAAATAAATTGCATAAATAAGCTGAGAAATAGCAAGTCTGTACAGATCCCGAGTAACCCTGTAAGCTACCATCAACAGGACTTCCTAATTCCTGTGCAAGCAGACCAAACAGGTACACTCTACTAAAATAGCCAGGAGAAATGGGCACATGGCTAATGCTAGGGAAAGTGGAAGGAACAGATAAAGCTCTTTAGAATGGCCCAAAGGATTGGAATAATAGAAGTCAGTGTAGAAGTCTGACATAGCATCTTCTGTGAATAGGGCTTTATTGCCACTACAGGCAGTGATATTGCAAACACTCGCTAAGACAACCAGAAACTGGGAGCCTCACAGTGCAACTTGCGCCTGAGAATGCAGTTCTCTGCAGTAGGGAAATTGTATTGGCAGCCCGAATACAGAGGATACAGGAAAGAGCATTTAGATAAGGCTGAGCATATGAATAAAAGACATGGTGTGGAAGGTGGAGTTGATGGGAATAAGATAGGACCATTCCAGGGTCCCAAGGAAGTGCAAGGATGCCAGAAAATACCTAAGGAACAAAAGGAGCAAAAGAGACTTCTCCTAGCAGCCTAAATGGTACCTGAACTGAGAGATCCATATGTTCTGGAACAGATTATTTTCAACTAAAGCATAAAAGCTCTGTAGATGTGGAGAGACAGCTTGTTTGAAGCCCTGAAACTGTTTTGTGGCTCAGATATATCTGCTTTGTCTCTGGCTCTTTTAGTTGATCCAGGCATGCATCTCTGTGCAGGGAGTAGACTTCGTCCCCATTCTTATCTTTGATGTTTGCCTAGAGCCCTTTCCCTGGCCCTGAATCCATCCCCTGCAACTGCTTCAGGCCCTGCTCCTCACTGGGCCTCTCTAGTCTACCTTTCTTTCTCTTACCCTTTTAAACTCACCTTCCTCAGCTTCCCCCACAAGGTGTATCTGACAGGATGTGACTAGTAAACCACTGGAGGCTATCTCTAAGATAATAGTAATAAATATTAACCACACTATCCCATGCAGCCTGGCTGAGTTCTGTACATTGTCATTAAAAATGGGTATATTTCTTTGGCTTCACGTGTTTGCAATAGCTGAGAGCCCCAATTCAAGCAGAGGTTACCACTTTTTTGACCCCTTTCCTTTCCCTCTTATTCAAATAAGAGAAACACATGGACTCTGACTTCAAGGAACGTAAAAACTAATATAAATGATTAAAAATAAATGTTGAAAGTTCAATAACAGGAAAGAAGTAAAGAACTGCTTAAAAAGCAGTAAAGGAAAAGGTCACAAGTCAGCATGTGGCTATTTGGCAAATGAACGGGTACTAACTAGTACAAAAATTCAAAAGCAGGAAGAAAGACTCCTTCAAGCTGGCGAGGTCAGGGGGACCTGGTAGGCTTGTCAAGGAAAGTTGAAGGTTTAGACTTGAGCTCTTGTGGAGTCTAAAGGGTTGTAGCTGAGACAAAGGAAAAGGAAGAAAGGGCATTTTATAACTTGGGAACCAATGAGCAACTGACAAGAAAGGACATGGACAGATAAATCTCATCCTTTACATTAAACTTTGACTGTAACCTTTTATATGTCTTCCTGTGAAGACATGTGTACCCCCATGATCTTGAACCAAGATCTTGGCATATCTAAAATTTGACAACATGTTTCTTGGGAAAGCCTGTGAAGTGTGAATTGACAGAAAAATTCTGCCTGCAGGTCAGCATATGCAGCCTAAGAAGTTTGTGCTCTTCAACCAGCCTGAGGCTAAAACCAGGCTATTTTCACTCTTTGGTTAAATGCTAGCTAAATTCATTTTAATACTGCACTGTCAGTATTTTATTTATTTGTCTGGATGCCACATTTCTTCTCCCAAATCTCTCTTGCATAAATGATTTACTATTTGTTCCTAAAGCCGAAGATTTTATGCCTTTTCTCTTTTTTCTGATAAGAGGATATTGCAGCAGCTTTCTTTTTATGCTGCTGATGGTTTTTATTTTGTTAATTCATAGTTCAGCAGAGTAACTAGTTTAGTAAGGCATAGAAAACCAAGAGGTTCAGCCCTCGAAATGACTAAGACAGTAAATCTTCACTGGCCCATTATCGCATAGAACCCTGTTGAATTTACTTTCCTAAAAAGTAAGTTAGCAAAGAGTGGTTCTTAAATAGGTTTTACATTTTCTTAACTCTCCCAACTAAGCATATTTAACTACAGGACACTTAAGGTCCTTAAGATAAAATTATGAAAAAGCAGTTTTACAATGGAAACACATAAATCTTGAAAAAAAATGGGAGCAATTCTTTCTGAGTGTACCCTCGATAGGTCTTCACATCGGAACGTAGAGTGTGCTGCATTTAAGACAGGGATTATGTGATTTAAAAAAAAAAATTCTCAATTTCTTTTAAGGCAGTATTTGGGATGTTACACTAAGACAGTTATATGCCATAGTTCTTCATGATGGTGGTCACTAGACTAAGCTAAAAGATTTAAAATAAAAACAAACTCACAAAACTAATTCATCGAGTCAGTACTGAGCTACTTTCCAAACTCTAATTTTACAAAATGCAAATAAAGAGAAAGTCTATTCCATATTAAAAATGCTGCAAGCAGACCAGAGACCTGACTCCTGGAAACTGCCCTGTCTCCCAACTTTCCTCCCTTGAGATTTGGGGACTAAATTGGTTATAAAACCCCAAATTCCTCTCAGCATGCTTCACCAGTTTCTTGAATTGCCTTATTCTTTCAAACTTTCTAGACTGTAGATCCTGGGAAGCAAAAAATTCTCCACGTTCAAGAAAATTGGTGAGAATTAAAGAACAAACTTAGTGGTGGGGTACCAGTGGGGTTAGTGCATTAAATGCAAGAAGAAGAAATGGCAAAAACTCATTGGGATGCTTTTGTGATACTATGTAAACAGATTTCTCCAGTTTTAATTAGTTATATTTCTATTCAGGATCACTGGTTATATATACCATGATTTAGGTCTATATAGTGCTTTTTCTCTCCCAGAAAATTGTAGAATAATTCACAATCCAAAATAGAATATACACTTTAGTACATCTCTCTAAAAAATGGCAGATCAAGGCAATGAAAATAAATGAGGATATAGAGAATTTGGTTAACACAGTTACAAACTAAATCTTATAGATATATAGAACTTTATACCAAATAAACAGAAAATACATGTTTTTCTCAAATGTCTGCGGAACTTTTACAAAAATTGGTCATGTATTAGGTCACAAAGACAATCTCAACAAAATTCCCAAAGTTGAAACCATAAATGTTACATTCTCTGACCATATTGCAATACACACACGCACACACACACTAGCCCCAAGTCCAACGAGTTGGTAATTTTAAAACAGGCTTCTAAGTGACTCTGGGAATAAAAAGAAAGAAAAATAATGAGATTATAGACCCTTTGGAAATGAGTGACTATGGCAACTTTCCATATCAAAAGCTATGGAAGTTAGAGAGATGTGATGTGACAAACTGATTTTGCAGGCTTTGTAGAGAAATGGGGCTAGGCATCAAGAAGTGCAGTGGTCTCTAGAAGCTTGGAACAACCTCGTGTTACAGCCAAGAAGCAAATGGGGACCTTAGTCCTACAAACACAAGGAACTGAATTCTGCCAACAATCTGAGTGAGCAGAAAACAGATTCTCACTCTAGAGCCTCCAGAAAGGAAAACAGCCCTGCAGATTTTAACTCAGTGAGTGTCAGACTTCCAATCTACAGGACTGTAAAATAATACATTTGTGCTGTTTTAAACCAATAGATTTGTGGTTATTTGTTATGGCAACAATAGAATACAGATTTTGGTATCTGGAAGTGAGATGCTGCTGTAACAGATAACTAAATATGTGAAAGTGGCTTTGGAATTGGGCAGTAGACATAGGCTAGAAGATTGTTAGAGAAGCATGATAGAAAAAAGTCTAGATTGCATTGAATAGATCTTTAGTAGAAATAGGTACTTTAAGGATTTGTATTCTGCAGTTCTGTGGAAAACAGAATTTAAAAATGATGAAACTGGACATTCAGCTGAGGAGATTTCCAAGTGAAGTGTTGAAGATACAAATGGTTTTCTTCTAGCTGCTTATAGTAAAATGAGAAAGAAAAGAAATAACTTGAGGAAAGAACTGTTAAACAAATAGGATCCAGAATTTGATGTTTTGGGAAATTCTCAGCCTATCCAGATTAGAAAGGACACTAAAATTGAGAGATTCACTGTCAGGGAAGTGTACTCTAGAGAAAAAAACCTGAGGATGTGGCTGGACAAACTTCTGCTAATAGCTCAGAAAGATCAAAAGTTCAGAGTAGGGCTTCCCTGGTGGCGCAGTGGTTGAGAGTTCGCCTGCCGATGCAGGAGACACGGGTTCGTGCCCCAGTCCAGGAAGATCCCACATGCCACGGAGTGGCTGGGCCAGTGAGCCAAGGCCGCTGAGCCTGTGAGCCATGGCCGCTGAGCCTGCACGTCCGGAGCCTGTGCTCCGCAACGGGAGAGGCCACAACAGTGAGAGGCCCGAGTACCGCTAAAAGAAAAGAAAAAAAAAGTTCAGAGTATTCAGTCACACAAAAGGTTCTTTGAAAACGGTATGACTCACAGATTCCCTCAATCAAACCCGAGAGCTTCTAAGACGTTTAAAGACTTTGTCCCTCAGCTATCTCAGCAAAATCCAAGAATAGAGGTGGGATTATCTAGGAAAGACCTATGGATGAGCCTCTTATCTAATAGAGTAAATTCTTGTGACATACATGGGAGACCCACAAAGCTCTTGAGAATTTTATATCAGCAGAAATACTGTCAGCTTGGAGTAAAAGAAAGAGAGCGCATGAAAAGAAAGAATGCTGTGATTGGGGCTTCCCTAGTGGTGCAGTGGTTGAGAGTCTGCCTGCCAATGCAAGGGACACGGGTTCGAGCTCCTGGTCTGGGAAGATCCCACAAGCAACTAGGCCCGTGCGCCACAACTACTGAGCCTGCGCGTCTGGAGCCTGTGCTCCGCAACAAGAGAGGCCACGACAGTGAGAGGCCCGCGCACCGCGATGAACAGTGGCCCCCGCTCGCCGCAACTAGAGAAAGCCCTTGCACAGAAACAAAGATCCAACACAGCCAAAAATAAATTAATTAATTAATTAATTTAAAAAAATAAAAGAAAGAAAGAATGCTGTGAGACTCTCATGATCCTACAAGCAGAAAACAGGCTGATAAATTTCATAGCTGCCAGCACATACTTTTTCATGAAAAAGAAAGAATGACTCATTCCACACATCATAGAGGATAATTCCCAGAACTTGAAACTTAATGGAGTTTCCCCAGCTGAATTTTGAAGTTCTTGGGACCAGCACTCCTTTTTCACTTTCTTCTATTTTCTCTTGTTGAGCTGGAATATCAATTAGTGTTATCCTATGCTTGTCCCAACAGTGTATTTGGGGGCAGAAAAACTTGTTTTCTAGTTTCATAGGTCCACAGATAGCGACAAACTGTGCACCAGGATGGATAACACCCTTACCTGATTTAGATGAAAAGCAAAAGAAAACTAATACAACATGCAAGGAAAATGTAATACACCATACAATTTAAAATTACCTTTTTATTTAATAGGAATTCAACAGACTTTCTTGCATGCTACCTTACTTCAAAACACTGTACTTTAAAGTTATGCTATTTATTTATAGGTAATAGTTACTACCTTGATTTTTAAAGATCAGTATAAATGCAAATACAAAAATTACCATCTTTATGAAGTTTTATTTTCTTTTCAGAATAAAAATGAGGATCTCAATAATCCTTTCCCATAAAAAGATTTTGCTGTAATTTCACTAAAGTTATTCTTATCACCAATTAGCACAAAGTAATTTACATACACATAAAACATAAAGAGATAAAACCTCAAAACCCTTGAGAGATAAAATTATTCTAGAAAAGTTATCCCATTTCACAGAAGAGAAAATAGGTACTTGATGGAGAAAAAAAAGCTTGCCTAAGGAAACACTGCAAATTAGTGACTGTTCTGGAATAGAATACAAGTTTGCTGAGTTTGAACTTTTGCCTAGTGTATCAGCTATTACCATATTTTTCTCTCATGACTTGATTAAGATTGTGGCTGGCCCTCACCCTCAGGAAATTTGTGTTAATATACTGGAAACCTGTCATCTCATTAGGCACTAAAACAATAAAATTTTGAGTTAAATGGTGAGAAACAGAAAGCTTTCCCCTTAAGATTAGGAACAATGTAAAGATGCTCACTCTCACCACGTCTATTCAATGTAGTACTGGAACTCCTAGCCAGAGAAATCAGGTAAGAAAAAGAAATAAGGACGTACAAACAGGAAAGGAAGAAGTAAAATTAGCTCTGTTTGCAGATGACATATCTTTTGTGTAGCAAATCCTAAAGATTCCACATACAAAAGAAACCCTGCTGGAACTAATAAATGAATTCAGCAAAGTTCAGGATACAAAATAAACACACAAAAGTCAGTTGCAATTCAATACATGAATAATCTGAAAAGGAAATTAAGAAAACAATCTCATTTATAATAGCATCAAAATGAATAAAATCCTTAGGAATAAACTTAACCAAGGAGGCAAAAGACTTATACACAGAAAACTACAAAACATTGCTGAAAGAAATTAAAGAAGAAACAAATAAATGGAAAGACATTCCATGTTCATGGATTGGAAGGCTTAATATTATTAAAATGTCCATATTACATAAAGCAATACACAGATTCAATGCAATCCCTATCAAAATCTCAATGACATTTTTTTTTGCAAAAATAGAAAAAAATCATGTTAAAATTCATATGGAATCTCAAAGGACCCACAATGGCCAAAACAATCTTGAGAGAGAAAAACAAAGTTGGAGGCCTCAAACGTCTGGGTTTAAAAACATACTACAAAGCTACAGTAATCAAAACAGTATGGTACTGGCACAAAAACAGACACATAACCCAATGGAACAGAATAGAGAACACAGAAATAAGACCTTACATGTATGATCATATGGGGAAAGAATAGTCTCTCCAACAAATGGTGTCTGGAAAATTGGAGAGTCACATGAAAAAGAATGAAGTTTGATGTTCAACTTACATCATATAAAAATTAACTCTAAATGGATTAAAGACCTAAACATAAGACCTGAAGCTCTAAAATTCCTAGAGAAAATATAGGGGGAAAGATTCATGACATTTGATTTGGCAATGATACCACGGATGTGACATGAAAAACATAGGCAACAAAAGCAAAAATAGACAAATGGGACTACATCAAACTTTAAAATTTCTGTGCAGCAAAAGAAATGATCAACAGAGTGAAAAGACAATCTATGGAATGGGAGAAAATATTTTCAAACCATATATCTGATAAGGGGTTAATATCCAGAAGGTATAGAGGACTTGTACAACTCAACAGTAAAACACAGCCTCATTCAGAAATGGGCAGAGGACTTCAATAGACATTTCTCTAAAGAAGATATACAAATAGCCAACAAGCATACAGAAAGATGCTCAATATCACTAATTATCAGGGAAATGAGAATCAAAACCACAATGAAGTATCACCTCATACCTTTAGGATGGCCACTATCAAAAAAACCCAGGAAATAACAAGCGTTGGGGAAGGTGTGGAGAAATTGGAACACTTGTGCACTGTTGGTGGGAATGTAAAATGGTCCAGGCTATAGAAAACAATAGAAAGTTTCCTCAGAAAATTAAAAGTAAAATTACCATACGATCCAGCTACTCCACCTCTGTGTATATCCAAAAGAATTTGGGATTGACACATACACACTGCTCTATTTAAAATAAAGTACCTTTCCATGAAAATAAAATAAAATAATTTTTAAAAGAAACAAAACAAATTACCTGGAAAAAAAAAAAAGAATTGAAAACAGGGTCTCAAAGTGGTATTTGCAGACCTATGTCCATTGCAGCATAATTTACAATAGCCAAGAGGTAGAAGCAACCTAACTGCCCATCAGCAGATGAATGGATAAAGAAAATGTGGTATACACATACAATGGAGTATTATTCAGCCTTAAAAGAAAGGAAATCCTGCCCTATGCTACAACATGGATGAACCCTGAGGACAAGATGCTAAGTGAAATAAGCCACAAGTAAGACACAAACAGACAAAATCTGCATGATTCCACTTTCATGAGGTACCTAAAATAGTCAAAGTATTAGAAACAAAAATAGAATGATGTTTGCCAGGGGCTGGGGGAAGTGGGCAAAGGGGAGTTGTTGTTCAATGCATATAGTTTCAGTTTTGCAAGATGAAAAAGTTCTAGAGCTCTGTAGTATAACAATGTGCATGTACTTAACACTATTGTACTGTACAGTTAAAAATGATTAAGATGGTAAATTTTACATTATGTATTCTTACCTCAATAAAAGAGCTTTATAGTTATTATACTGCACTATATCCACAGATGGCATAATTACAAACCAATCACTAATTTGAGAATTCCAGAGAGTTTAAATGTTTAATTTAAATGGAATATTTTAACTAAATTGCAAGAGCACGACTTCAATATTATTGAAGTACTAATAAATACATTAAAAGACTGTTGAAAAAGAGTACTTCCTTCTGAAGAATAATTATCCAAAGAATAACGTTAGTTCATTTTGTAATATATAGAAAATGCTGGTTCAAGCTAATTAAATCCAAGGCGTTTGTATAGCAATTAACAATATATGGTTAACTATTGTTATGCAGGATTTGCTATACAGCATTAATTGTGATGGACTCAATCAGCTTTCTAAAAAAGAGGAAATGTGTTGTTTTGGGAAATAAAATGCTTTCAATGTTTTATTATAAGTTAGACTTTAATAAAGTTTAGAATTGTATATGAAAAACAAAGTGTTTTCTAAATAAGTTTTAAAGTTGAGTGAAAAATATCTCTTAGGGAATAATCTTTGTAGATTTGACACCCTGTAAAAATAAAGTCTGTTCTACATTTAAAACATACATTTGAAGCATCGCCTTTACGTTAATCACTATACTTAGCATTGTGAGAAATATAAAAATGAATTGATTAAATCCCTGAATGCAAGAATCCCATGTTACCAAGGTAATTTAAAGAATTTCTGATTCCTTAAACTGTGTTCCAGTGAATTATTTAACTTTCTAACTCTCCTTGATTCCTCGCTCACCAAGCAGTTTAAATGCTTTCTTTTCACATCAAGGTGATTCTCAAACCTGGGTCAAAGTTGAATCACCTGAAGATCTTTTAGAATATACATATGTGAGGAGCACATCCCCAGATTCTGACTCACATAGGAGTTTACAGTGGGATTTGGACATCTGTGTTTTAAAGAATGACCAAGTGCCTGGGGACTGGGGAATGACTGCAAAAGGGTGGAAGGTTTCTTTTTAGGGTGCTGGAAATATTCTAAAATTAGGTTGTGATGATAGCTGCACAACTCTGTACATTTACTAGAAATGAATGAATTCTGCACTTTAAATGAATGAGTTTTATGATGTATAAATTTTACCTCAATAAAGTAGACAAGAAGAAAAAAAAGCTTTGGGATATGACCACAATGTTATTCAGAGATGTGTATAGTCTTTTCAGATCCATCTATTGGTAAGAAAAAGACTAAAAAAATAAATAGAGCATTCAACATAAGAAATTGGAGAAGGAATGAGAGTTTGGGATTAGCAGAGGCAAACTATTATTGAATATATATAGGACAGATAAACAGCAAGGTCCTATTCTATAGCACAGGGAACTATATCCAATATCCTGTGAAAAACCATAATGGAAAAGAATATGAAAAAGAATATATACATATATATATATGACTGAGTCACTTTGCTGTACAGATGAAATTAACACAACATTGTAAATCAACTAGACCTCAATAGTTTGTCTTAAATTAAAAAAAGAAATTGGAAAAGAACAAAAACAACAAAAATAGAAGGGAGGAAATAAGAAAAATAAAAACAGAAATTTGATGAAAATAAAATCTGCAACTCCAAAACTGTTTCTTTAAAAAGAGCAACTTAATGAGCAAGCCTCTACCAAACACTAATAAATAAAAAAGAGAAAAACTACAATAGTAGCACCACCAATAATAATAATACAGGAGTATAACCATATATACAGATGTTTAAAGGATTAGAATGATATATGAAACTTATAATAAAACATTGAGAAATGAGATGAAATGGAAGAATTTCTAGGAAAATATAAATTTGCCAAACAATATACAAGGAAAGGTAAAAAATAGATCAATATCCTTAAAATATTTTTAAGTTAGTCAAAGATATTCTCCCTTTCCAGACTCAGGTGATTCTGTGAGTAAATTTTCTCAAACCTCCAAGGTACAGATGATTTCTATGTCATTTAAACTGTTTCAGAGAATGGAAAGAGATGGAAATCTGTCAAATTCTTTCTATAAGTTTAGCATAACGTTTACATCAATGCCAACAAAAATTACACAAAAGAAAAATAGAAAGAAAATATTGGAACCTAATCTCATTCATAATTATAGGTACAAAGAACTTAAATTAAATATTAGCAAACTAAATACAGCAGTATATTTAAAAAACAACACATCACTACCAAGTAGATATTAGAAATGGAAGGATGGTTCAACATCAGAAATAGTACATTAATTCATGACATTAATTTAGTAAAGGTTACTTACTCGTTTTGATAGATTCAGAAAAGGCATAAAAATTCTTGATAAAAATTTTAGTAAGCTAGGAATAGACATTTAATCTGATAAAGAGTACCTAGACATTCAAAGAAAGACAGACAAGATGAAAAGGCAGAGGGCTATGTACCAGATGAAGGAACAAGATAAAACCCCAGAAAAACAACTAAATGAAGTGGAGATAGGCAACCTTCCAGAAAAAGAATTCAGAATAATGATAGTGAAGATGATCCAGGACCTTCGAAAAAGAATGGAGGCAAAGATCAAGAAGATGCAAGAAATGTTTAACAAAGACCTAGAAGAATTAAAGAACAAACAAACAGATGACCAATACAATATCTGAAATGAAAACTACACTAGAAGGAATCAATAGCAGAATAACTGAGGCAGAAGAACAGATAAGTGACCTGGAAGATAGAATGGTGGAATTCCCTGCTGCAGAACAGAACAAAGAAAAAAGAATGAAAAGAAATGAAGACAGGGAGGAGCTTCAAGATGGTGGAAGAGTAAGACGCGGAGATCACCTTCCTCTCCACAAATACATCAGAAATACATCTACATGTGGAACAACTCCTACAGAACACCTACTGAACGCTGGCAGAAGACCTCAGACCTCCCAAAAGGCAAGAAACTCCCCATGTACCTGGGTAAGGTAAAAGAAAAATGAAAAAATAGAGACAAAGAATAGGGACGGGACCTGCACCAGTGGGAGGGAGCTGTGAAGGAGGAAAGGTTTCCATACACCAGGAAGCCCCTTTGCGGGCGGAGACTGCTGGTGGTGGAGGGGGGATGCTTTGGAGCCGTGGAGGAGAGCACAGCAACAGGGGTGCGGAGGGCAAAATGGAGAGATTCCTGCACGGAGGATTGGTGCCGACCAGCACTCACCAACCCAAGAGGCTTGTCTGCTCACCCGCCAGGGCGGGCGGGGGCTGGAAGCTGAGGCTCTGGCTTCAGAGGTCGGATCCCAGGGAGAGGACTGGGGTTGGCTGCATGAACACAGCCTGAAGGGTGCTAGTGCATCACAGCTAGCTGGGAGGGAGCCAGGAAAAAGTCTGGAGCTGCCGAAGAGGCAAGAGGCTTTTTCTTGCCTCTTTGTTTCCTGGTGCGCGAGGAGAGGGGATTAAGAGCGCCACTTAAATAGCTCCAGAGACGGGCACGAGCCGCGGCTATCAGCATGGACCCCAGAGACGGGCGTGAGACGCTAAGGCTGCTGCTGCCGCCACCAAGAAGCGTGTGTGCAAGCACCGGTGACTATCCACACCTCCCCTCCCGGGAGCCTGTGCAGCCCGCCACTGCCAGGGTCCCGTGATCCAGGGACAACCTACCCGGAAGAATGCATGGTGCACCTCAGGCAGGTGCAAAGTCACGCTGGCCTCTGCCACTGCAGGCTCACCCCGCATCCATACCCCTCCCTCACCCCCGGGCTGAATGAGCCAGAGCCCCCGAATCAGCTGCTCCTTTAACCCCGAGCTATCTGAGCAAAGATCAGACGCCCTCAGGCGACCTACACCTCAGGTGCCACAGAGGCAGGTCCAAATCCAAAGTTGAACCTCGGGGGCTGTGCGACCAAAGAAGACAAAGGGAAATATGTCCCAGCAGTCTCAGGAGCAGCATATTAAATCTCCACAATCAACTAGATGTACCCTGCATCTGTGGAATACCTGAATAGACAACGAATCATCCCAAATTGAGGAGATGGACTTTGAGAGCAACGACATATATATTTTTTAACCTTTTTCTCTTTTTGTGAGTGTGTATATGTATGCTTCTGTGTGTGATTTTGTCTGTAAAGCTTTGCTTTTACCATTTGTCCTAGGGTTCTGTCTGTCAATTTTTCTTTTTTAATTACTTAAAAATATTTTTTTCTTAATAATTATTTTTTATTTTAATAACTTTATTTTATTTTATCTTCTTCTTTCTTTTTTTTCTCTCTTTTATTCTGAGCCTTGTGGAGGACAGGCTCTTGGGGCTCCAGTCAGGCATCAGGGCTGTGCCACTGCGGTGGGAGAGCCAAGTTCAGGACACTGGTCCACAAGAGACCTCCCAGCTCTAGGTAATATCAAACAGTGAAAATCTCCCAGAGATATCCATCTCAATGCCAAGATCCAGCTCCACTCAACAACCAGCAAGCTACAGTTCAGGACACCCTATGCCAAACAACTAGCAAGACAGGAACACAACCCCATTCATTAGCACAGAGGCTGCCTAAAATCATAATAAGGCCACAGACACCCCAAAACACACCATGAGACATGGACCTGACCACCAGAAAGACAAGATCCAGCCTCATCCACCAGAGCACGGGCACTAGTCCCCTCCACCAGGAAGCCTACACAACCCACTGAACCAACCTTAGCCACTGGGGACAGACACCAAAAACAATAGAAACTACGAACTTGCAGGCTGCGAAAAGCAGACCACAAACACAGTAAGTTAAGCAAAATGAGAAGACAGAGGAACACACAGCAGATGAAGGAGCAAGATAAAAATGCACCAGACCTAACAAATGAAGAGGAAATAGGCAGTCTACCTGAAAAAGAATTCAGAATAATGATAGTAAAGATGATCCAAAATCTTGGAAATAGAATGGAGAAAATACAAGAAACGTTTAACAAGGATGCAGAAGAACTAAAGAGCAAACAAACAATGATGAACAACACAATAAATTAAATTAAAAATTCTCTAGAAGGAATCAATAGCAGAATAAGTGAGGCAGAAGAATGGATAAGTGACCTGGAAGATAAAATAGTGGAAATAACTACCACAGAGCAGAATAAAGAAAAAAGAATGAAAAGAATTGAGGACAATCTCAGAGACCTCTGGGACAACATTAAATGCACCAACATTTCAATTATAGGGGTCCCAGAAGAAGAGAAAAAAAAGGGACTGAGAAAATATTTGAAGAGATTATAGTTGAAAACTTCCCTAATATAGGTAAGGAAATAGTCAATCAAGTCCAGGAAGCACAGAGAGTCCCATACAGGATAAATCCAAGGAGAAACATGCCAACACACATATTAATCAAACTATCAAAAATTAAATACAAAGAAAAAATATTAAGAGCAGCAAGGGAAAAGCAACAAATAACATACAAGGGAATCCTCATAAGGTTAACAGCTAATCTTTCAGCAGAAACTCTGCAAGCCAGAAGGGAGTTGCAGGACATATTTAAAGTGATGAAAGGGGAAAACCTAAAGCTATAGTGATTAAAATAGTGTAATATTGGAATAGAAATAGATCAGTTGACTAAAAAAGGATTCAGAAACAAATCCATATAAATTTGAAATTTAGTGTATAAAAAATATGTCATTTCAAACCATTGTGGAAAGGCTGGCCTAATCAATAAATAGTTTGGGGTCAACTGGCTGTCCATTTAGCAAAAAAACTTAGAGTTCTCTTCATACCACACATTTTAAAAACTAAATTCCAGAGGGATTAATAAGTAAAATGACAAAAGCTCTAGAATACAGGAAATATTTTTATAATCTTGGGGAAAGATCTTTCTAAGACACAAAACTCAGAAGCTACAAAGGAAAGGAAGGACAGATTACTGCACAAAAATGTAAAATTTCTATAGAAGACATTTTTAACAGAGAAAGTATTAATATCCCTAGTATAAAAACAAGTCGTATAAATAAATAAAAAACCAAAAGGCAAACACCCAATAAGGCAAAAAATATGAACATGTAGTCCACGAAAGAACAAAATACTAATACCTAATAAACATATGAAAAGATGTTCAACTTCACTGGCAATTAGGAAAATACAAATTCAAAATGAGATGCCACAAACTACCTGATTAAAAAATGGGCAGAGAAAAAAAAAAAAAAAAAAATGGGCAGAGGCTCTGAATAGGCATTTTCCAAAGAAGACATGCAGATGGCCAACAGGCACATGGAAAGATGTTCAACATCACTAATTATTTGGGAAATGTAGATCAAAACACAAGACACCACGTAACACCTCTTAGAATGGCGATTATCAAAAAGACAAGAAATATCAATAACAGTGTTGGAGAGGATGTGGAGAAAAGGGAAGCCTTGTGTGCTATTGGGAACATAAATTGGTAGAGCTACTATGGAAAACAGTATGGAGATCCCTCAAAAAATTAAGAATAGAACTACCATGTGATTGAGCTATTCCAACTCTGGGTATTTTTCCAAAGAATACAAAAACACTAATTTGAAAAGATATGTGCACCCCTACGTTCACTGCAGCATTATTTACAATAGTCAAGATGTGGAAACAACTTAGGTTGGTTGTTTTCACGATGGATAAAGAATATATGATACACATATATACAGTAAAATGCTACACAGCCATTAAAAAAGAATGAGATCTTTCCATATGTGACAACATGGATGGACCTTGAGGTATTACACTAAGTGAAATAAGTCAGATGGAGACCAACAAATACAGTATGATTTCACTCATATGTGGAATCTAAAAAAGCAAAACAAACAAAATAAAACAAAAAACAAACTCATAGAGAACAGATTGCTGGTTACTGGAGGGAAGTTGGCTAAGGGGTGGGAGAAATGGGTGAAGAGGGTCAATGGTCTGGTGAAAATGGTAACTAGACTTATGGTGGTGATCATTTTGTAGTGTATACAGATGTAGAATTCTAATGCTGTACACCTGAAACCTACATAATAATAAAAAAGTGAGATCCCATTTTTGTTCACCAAAATTACAAAAAATTAAACATACTGATGAAGTCCAGGGTTGCCTAGGGTATAGGGAAAAGAAAATTCACCTTCTTCTGGTGCAGGGTGAGTTGTGACAACCTATTTAGAGTGACAAGTAACTGTCAGTAAATATCATCACAATATGACAATAACTATCAAAATTAAAAACATTTTTAACTCTTACTTTTAGATTTACATTCTATAGGAACACTTGCACAAGTGTGCAAGGATATATATAGGGAAAATTATTTGTAATAGCTAAAAATATGAGACAACCTAATGTCAACAGTAATAGAATGGTTGAATGGATACTGAAATAGTCATAAAATGGAAACCTCTGTAGCCATTTAAAAATTAGAGGTAAGTCTGATAAATTATATATTTTAATTGAAGTACAGTTGATTTACAATGTCATGTTAGTTTCTGCTGTACAGCAAAGTGATCCAGTTATACATATGTATACATTTTTTTATATTCTTTTCCATTAAGTCTGATGAATTATTAAGTGAAAATTACATAACATTATGCAGAGTATGATTTCACTTTTGTGAAAACAAATGTGTTCTTGAATGTTCTTCAAAAATGTCCGGAAAAAAAAAAATGTCCGGAAAGGTATCAGAAGTTTGACTGTGTTTACTTCTTGGGGATGGGTATGGAAAGGGGTTGGGGGAATATGTGAGTGGTTGGAGTTTTTTACTTTTTCTACTTTACAAATTATTTATATATGTATACGTGATCCACAAATAATTCTATATTAATTTACAATAAAATGGTAAAAATTAAATGAACATGTGCAAAGGGATATAAGAGACAATCAATTGTACAAAACATATTTCATAGAAATTTACAATTTAAAGCTGGGTAGAATAGAAATAAACTGTGACTCTCCTAAATCCTAAACAAGAAGGAATTTGATCCCCAACTCCATTTTTATGCACCTGTGTGAATTGCAAAAAAAAAATCAGAAAATTTAGGGATTTAATTGACACTGGACCCAAACCTGCATATTTTCTAGAACAAAACAATAGTGGAGCATTCAAATACTTGCGCATTCTGTTTTGGATCTGGGCCTACCCACACAAATGGACCACCCCACAGACACTGGTGCCTTACTTCTGGAGTTCATTCAGATTATCATCTACTTTTTCACTCCAGGAAATCTACTCCTCACTCTCAGTTTACTTGGAGGAGGAAGAGGAGAAGAAGGAGAAGAAGGAAAAATGAAGGAGGAAGAGGGGGAGAAAGAAGGAGAAAGCAGTTTTGACCTGCAATACAAGTACAGATTTAAAGCTGAACAATCACTTAACTCCAGAAGCCCACAGGCATAAGCTACAGACCTAGCCTGCAAATAAATTTGGTTTCAATTTAACCAAATTAGGTGACTTTTTGCCTTTATATCAGTAGTTTCCTTAAAAGTGGATATACTTTTTCACAACTAGATAGATCCAAACAATAGCCAGAATTGACTACATAGCCATAAAATTTAGTACAATGCCTCTAAAATAGCAGAGATTTGGCATTGCTTTCAGTTCAACAAGTTTTTCTTAAAACTGAGCAACTTGGCTAGAGAAGATTTATTAATTCAGAGTCTGTAATCTAAGGGCAATTGAAGAAACAGCATGAGTCATGTTCATCAAAATTTATGAATCCCTTTTGTAATTGTGACTTTATTTCTACTGCATAGTAATATAATGTTTCAAACTCTGTGATTCCACTGAGCCAAAGACAGCTCTTCAACGTAAAATAAATGAGAGATTTGGGTAATATCTTGCAAAATCCACATGGTCAGTTTGAATCCTAATACCTGTACTTCCTGAACAAATAAGTGATGCATTTGTTTTTTCTTTCCCAGATTTAAGTTCAATTTCCTCACCTTCTGGTGTCTCACGTCAGTAAGAAAATATAATCTTGTGAGCCACGATGGAGATTCTCAAGTTGCATCTCTTAGAGGCATTTAATTCCCAAAGACCAAGAGTCATGAAAACTTCAATTAAAAAAAAATCAAACATTAAGTCAAATATACTTCAATAAAAAATAAATAAAATCTAAATAAAATAAAATTATAGCCATTGCAGTAAGTAAAAAAATTAAATGTTTCCTTGACTTAGCTATTCAACTGCTTTAAGATAAACAAATGTTGCTTCAAGTTCTTTCAAATGTCCCATACCTTGGCAACAATGAAAGTCATTAACATTCACAGTCCTCCATCACATGGGACAATATTTCATACTTGACAAGTTCACAGCATGAATTTCCAGTAACTGAAACAAAGGAAAGACTTTCTTTGGATTCAAATAAACTGATGATGGACCCTCTTTTCCCTTTTCTTACAGGTGTCCCATCTGTGGCAAATAAGCTCATCTTTATTTGAGGAACATGTAGAACTAAGATGAAGTAATAGAGATGGGAAGAAAATGGGACAAGAGAGTGTCCTATAAAGTAACAGGTTTCATACTTGCTTATGACTGGTGGTGATATCTACAGGCAGTTACAAAGGAGGATTTCTAAAACATTTTATCTGCAATCTGCCCAAAACATTTGTATAAGTGGTCAAACTTCCAAGATGACTACTCTAAAAGATAATACTCCTTTTGGATAAGATTGTGTTTTTAAATAATAACATCGGCATCTTTGCCTGATAAATCCAATTCTTTATACCCTTTAAAATAGCTGATGAAAAAACTATCAGAGCCTTAGTATTGATTACAATTCAGTTTTTAAACTTTTTGTTTTGAAATAATTATAGATTCACAGGAAGTTCAACTGTGGTATAAAGAGCCCTATGTACCCCTCATGGTATCATCTTATAGCTATAGTATATAATCTAAACTCGGAAATTGGCATTGGTACATTACTGTTAACATACCAATCCCAGTTGGTATGTTACTCATACCAACTTTGTATTGTAACCTTTTTTAACCAGCATTTATTTGTGTGTGTGTGTGTATAATTTTATACAGTTTAATCTCATGTATAGATTCATGTAACCACCACTACAATCAAGATTCAGCTGTCACATTATTGCAAAAGAATTCCCTCCTGCTACCACTGCGAATTAGCACTCACCACCTCATCCCCTCCTTGTCATCTGGCTACCATGAATCTCTTCTCAATCTCTGTAGTTTTGTTATTTCAAAAATGTGATATAAATGGAATCTTACTGCATTTAACATTTAAGATTGATTTTTCTTCACTAAGCATAATGTCCTTGAGGTGCATCCAGGGTGTTTCATTTATCAGTTCATTCCTTTTTATTGTTGAGTAGTATTCTATTGTGTGGATGTAGAGTTTGTTCAACCATTCACCTACTGAAGGGCATCTGGGCTGTTTCCAGTATTTTGCTAGTAGGAATAAAGCTGCAATGAGTATCACTGTACAGGTTTTGCGTAAACATATATTTTAATTTTTCTGTGATAAATGTCCAAGAGTTGATTGCTGAGTTGCATGTTTAGCTTTGCAAGAAAATACCAAACTGTTTTCCAGAGTGGCTGTACCATTTTACATTCCCACCTGCAATGCATGACAGATCCAGTTTCTCTGCATCCTCACAAACACTTGGGTAGTAATATCTCATTGTGGTTTTAACTTGCATTTCCCTAATGACTAATGATGCTGAACATCTTTTCATATCATTATTTTCCATCTATACATTCTCTTCTGTGAAATCTCTTCATGTCTTTTGCCTATTTTATAATTGGATTGTTTCTTTTTCACTGTTGAGTTTTGAGAATTTTTTTTAAAATAACGTATTCCAAATGTAAGGTTTTGTCAGATAGGTGCTTTGCAAATATTTTCTCCTACAAATTCATTTTCAAAAGACAGAAGTCAGAACTGGGTCTTAGGTGAGAGGACATTTGATTTTGTAGATTACATTCAAGGATTACATTCAAGGCTATGTGACTTTGATTTCAGCCGTTATTTAAACCCAAACTTTGAGGCTTCTTGATACAGTGATGTCCCAGTATGCTAAACAAGATCAAAAGATGACAAGTCACCACCACTGGTCAGGATTAGTTCATATGTTTAAAAGGCAGGTGCATTCTGCATAACATCATATTGCAAGGGAAAGCTCTTACTGTTGAAATGTGTAGTTCAAGAAAGCAAAAAAAATCTATTTTCAAGGCAGCAGAATGATAGGCAACCTGATCTTTAAATCTTATTCTAGGTAATATTCTAAAAATATGTGCTATAAAGTACTATAAAATAATCTGATTTCAGATCCTATGTTTTTTTCTAGTGTACCTTGCTTACTCTAGATAATGGTGGCTATACAACTCTAAATTTGAGGGGACAGTTCAAATTTCAAATATTCCAAACCATTGCCTCCATAAACCATTAAAATTACTTCCAAGTATTAGACCATCAAAATTATACCTGGTAGACTTCTCTTTACATCTGACAAAGATCCCTGTTTAGAATATTCCGAGTATGGCTACCTTGTCATATACCCTTCCCTGCTCACACCCCTTATGCTTTAATGGTCATACTCTACACAACATGATCCTGCCCCCTTGCTATAGCTAATCAGACAAAGGAGGGACCCAAAGCACCCATCCATAGGCTGTTCAGTGACCCCTGTTTTGGATTTACTGGTTCAAAAGAAGATGAGCTGGGTCAGTTATACTCCTTTTTCAGGAACTTGGAATTAAAAGGCTGAGGTGAGGGTAAACAACCATAAGAGCTAGACTGAAAGGTCATGACATGACCACTATGGGCCATGTGCAAGCTGGAAGCCAGCCTCTGGAGGGTGGCATCAGCTGATGCACAGAGAGAAGCAGAGATGCCGTGAGTTTGTTGAGAGGCAACAACCCTGAGAGGCAGGTAGAAGGAGTAGCTACTTGGGGGACCTGATGGCTTTCTGACTCTAGCTCAGGTTCCCATTCACACATAGCTTTAGAAGATACTCTGCTTTTGAAATATCTTGAGTGGGTTCTTAGCAGCCGAAAGATTTCTAATTATGACATGCACCTAGTGGTATTATTTTTTAATTTGGAAGTTATAGTTGATAGCTATAGAAAAATTTGCATGACCTAATGAGAGAAGCATTCTCCAAAAAGTTTTCAGTTGATGTAAAATCTCCCCAGAAAGAGACAGAACTACCACGTACGACTGGTGGGAGTACACAGTTCAGCCTTTCTGAGGGGCAATTGGGCAAAATGTATCTCAAAATAAAAGTATGTGCTATAGATGCTCTTTTTAGAAAGAAATATATGCATGATAACCCTGGAAGCATATATTAAAATAGTAATAATGGTTATCTCTAGATGATAAGATTGTGGATGATTTAAATGTTCTCCTTTCTTATGTTTTTATTTCTTACCATTCTTTTCAAAAGCAGGTGTTTAAAATATGAAAATCAGCTACCAGTTCTTACATTTGCTAGGTGCTTTACAGACATTACCTAATTTAATGTTTAAAATGACCCTATAAGGTAGGTGCTATTATTCTTACTTTATGAATGAGGAAGTTGAACCCTAAAGATGTTTAAAAAAATGTCTTATGTCGTGACCAGCGAGTGGTACTAAAATGTAAAATCCATGAGATTGGGGATGTTGTCTGTTTCATTCACTGTGGGATCTGTGGCACCTAGAACTCACTAAATATTTTAAAATAAATGATAGGCGGAAGCAGGCTTTATGCCCAACTATGCCTCACTCCAAAACCTCTGCTCCAAATTCTTTCTCTAAGCCAACACTCCAAACAAGCCCTTCTGCAATTTATGACCTTAATTTACCTTTTAATTTACTTTGTTTAAAATAGGAAGAAATCTCAACAACCAAAAACCAAACTACCCAATTTTTTAAATGAGCAAAAGTTGTGAATAGACATTTTCCCAAAGAAGACATATAGATAGCCAACAGGCATACGACAAGATATTCAACATCACTAATTATTAGGGAAATACAGATCAAAACCACAATGAGATGCCACCTCACACCTGTTAGAATGGCAGTTATCAAAAACACAAGATATAATAGTGTTGGTGAGGATGTGGAGAAAAGGGAATGCTTGTGCACTGTTGGTGGGAATGTAAATTGGTGCAGCTACTATGGAAAATGGTATGGAGATCCCTCAAAAATTAAGAATAGAACTACCATATGATTGAGCTATTCCAATTCTGGGTATTTCTCCAAATACAAAAATACTAATTTGAAAAAATATGTGCACCCCTACGTTCATTGCAGCATTATTTATAATAGCCAAGATATGGAAGCAACTTAAGTGCCCACTGATGGATGAATGGATAAAGAAGATATGGTGTATATACAGACAATGGAATACTACTCAGTCATATAAAAGAAAGAGATCTTGCCATTTGCAGCAACATGGGTATACAACCTTGAGGATATTATGTTAAGTGAAATAAGTCAGAGAAATAAAAATACTGTATGATTTCACTTTTATGTGGAATCTAAAACAAAACAAAACAAAACAAACTCATAGACGCAGAAAACAGATTGATGGTTATTGGAGGGGAAGGGGGTTGGGGGGATGGACGACATGGGTGAAGGGGATCAACTGTCTGGTGAAGGATGGTAACTAGACCTTTGGTGGTAGTTACTTTGCAGTGTACACAGATGTCAAATTATAATGTTGTATACCTAAAACATATAATGTTATATACCAATTTTACTTCAATTTTTTAAAAAAAGTTAAAATGAAACAGGAAGAAAAGACCAAAAAATATTTACAGAACATGATGAGGCTCTAGGAAATATAAAGGCACATGATGGGTAACTGAATTGCCCTAGTCAGTAAACTAACAAGTTATAGATAAACTCAACAAAGCTTTATATTATATAACCTTTACATTTTATTTAATATGGTGTTTGTAATCATTGCTAAGAAAATTTGGATATGTGACCCTTAGTTTTGAATTCAATTCTGGATTTATTATACCATTTTTTCTATAGAAAAACTCGGCTTCTCTTACATAATTTTGACTTCCAGAAGATTTTCTAGGAGTGTAGTACAATGGAAGAATGAACATTCTTGGTATTATTATTCAAAATCATAATTTATTCCTTAGTAGCTACATAGCCTTTTAAATCAGCATGAAATACTATTTTTGGAGGAAACCTGAAGTTCAAACTATAATTTTTCAATCGTTATAGCAATGTCAACCCAGAGCATTAGAAGAAAGCTTCAACTCATGACAAACATCATATTTCCAGTTCTTGATTCCATTTTAATAATAGCACCACGGTATCATAATTACTAGACCTTAGCCAAAAGACCAAGATGCATAAGTCAGTCATAGTTATTAAATTTATGAAAGGCTAAGTTTTCCATACGGCAATGTTTAATCCCAAACTTACTGCCATTGTTGCTCATTAGCAACAATGAGGAGAAATATTTAACATGATATTACTAGAGATGTGTTCTCTATCATCATTTTGATTTAATATTGTTTGGGGAGTTCAGGACGGTGTAAGAAGAGAGATTGAACAAACCCAAGAGAAATACATAATGGAAGAAACAAAACATCGCTATTTGAAGACAATTGATTATGTATCTAAAAACATGCCCAAGGGATCAGCTAAAATTTTAAACTTACTACAATAGTAAATGGCCAGATAAAATATAAGATATAGAAAAGCCGTTAACATTCTTGAATACCAACAATTACGAACTAGAAAAGCCTAGTTTTAAAAAAAGAGATCCAATTTATAATAGCAATAAAATATATATAAAGAAGAGTAGACTTAATAAGAAGTGTTTGGCTATATAAACAAAATAATGAAATTTATCGGGCAAGAACAAAATATTTTAAAGATGTCAATTCTTAATATGTTCTTTTTAAATTTAATGCAATCCCAATCAAAATAAAAATGGAAGATTTTTTAGGATTTAAAAAGAATGTCATAATGTTCATTTAGAAAAGTAAAAGGTGAGAATAACAAAAACATTCTGAAAAAGAGAAAGGACAATGAGCAAACAAAACAGAAACATAAGTCAGTGAAACAGAAGAGAAACCTCAGAAACAGGCCCCATTATATATAAGGATTAAAAAATGACCAAGTACAATGCAAAAGAATAGGAAAGATTTGAAAGTATATATGTGTGGTAATCATTCATTAGAAATTCAAATTATTTTAGGTCAAATACTTCATACCACCCTTCAAAATATATTCCAGAAGTCTTACATTAATTACTAAATACCTGTAAACTCAAAACTAAACAAATAAGCAAGAGTGAGTGAATGTTAGATCACTAGAAAGATGATAATATTTTTGAGTTTGAAGCAAAGAAGAGATAACAAAAGAAAGGATCATGGTTTCATACATAATTGAAAAAACCCATTTATTCAACTTAAAAATAGGAAAACTAGATATAAATTAGAGACGTGCATTAATTTTTTGGTCTACTGGAACTTGTGTGGCCTGTTTTATCCTGTGCACCTTGCACCTTGCTGGGCACACCGTAAATGTTCACTAGTTATTTGTTGAACAAATATTGCAATAATTAACTAAGTAGACTTTGATTAATTACATAAGACAAAGAAGTGACCCTAGAGTCCAATTAGCCAGCTGCAACTAAGAATGATGACTGAAAATTAATTTCTTTGGCCCACATGCAAAAGAACCACACAGGAGGCTGTCTACTCAGCTGTGGAATAGGCAAGTGATGGCAACCATAGGTGGGCTGTGGAAGTGCTATCAGGCCAAATCATGTCACACTATAAGCATCAGCTGTGGGAGGGTGATAGCCAACAGGCCACACTGGCCAGGGTCAGTCAGCAAATGAATGGCTTGACTCAATCAAGAAATCTTGTTCAGCCTGGGAGGCCCAGACATCAGGGTGCTGAATGGCAGGGCTTATAAACAAGCCATCTCAGCTGCTAAACAAAGGGCATGATTGTGTTCGAGGAGGAGAGAGACAGAGGACCACATACTTCTTGTCAGTCTTTTTCTAGGATAATTACTCAGTGGAGTGAAGCATCTTTAACCACTTTGACCTGATGGTTGCTGTATTTTCCATCTGAGACAATCCTCTGACTAGAGGGATTTTAACATCAGTATATGATTGTTTGTGATGATAGTAAGGAATACATTCATTCAAAATCATTTAGTAGTTGGGGAGTCTATGCAGCAAGATGTTTCTGCTTTGTTTTCAGTCTACTTTGTGTTGATGGCTCACAGCATTCAGTACATTTTTGCTGAATCAGTAAACGAATTGAGCATTATGTGGATAAGGCTAAAAAATAATCATTTTGGTTTTGTCAACACCTTGTTTTCCAATTTGGTGCTGGAAATATGGGGAACTGGTCTAATGTTTGCTAATGATATGCATATATGTGTTTCCATCTCTTTAGCCCTGTTTCCCCAGGGTCATGAAAATAAACACATCAAGAGAAATTGGGAGCATCTTCACTGCATGCCTGGATCCAGTGTTTCTCTGCTATAACGATGCCCCCATACATGATTTCCCACTTGTCACCTAGACTGGAGGACAGATCCTTCAAATGAGTAGAATTTGTTAGTTGTTGTTGCTATTATTACTTAACCAGCAGACAGGTTACCGGCTGGAATGGGCCAGAACACTTTGGCAAAATATTCATTTCCTGGCTATGCCTATGGCAACTTGGTTTGTACAATGAGGAAAGGAGAGCAGGTTTTTTTTAAAATTCAAGGTTCATTCTTTTATTCAAGGTCGAAACTACAAAATTCTGAGCTATCGGATCATGAAGTGCTTGCTTCCCTGTAATCCATTCCAATAGGAGAGCAGATATTTTAAAAACTATTTGTGAAATAGCTGGTAATGATAGGACCAGTGCTAAGCACATGTAAAGTAGATATTTCCGCATAGTGGCAGGATGAAAGAAACTGATATGTCAAATATTTTAAACTCCATGATCAAACTGGAATAATATCAAAAGTGACTGTAATCTGAAGCAGTAGAATTCAATTTTCCTTGCATTATGGATATTTCTCTTAGCAGACCCAGGTTAAATGACTGCTCTGAGGTTGATGACATACCAATTCCTACTGCCAACAATGACTTCAGCCTGATGGCAACCTTTACAAATTGCTTCCTGTAAATTCTTTGTGAGAATAACAAGCAATTCATTTTGCTTGAGAGTGACTTTTAGCTAAGGGACTCCACCCAACAATCTGGATTTAATAAAACAAAAAACACTTTGGTATTACAAACATCTTTTTTGAGTTGCAAGCTCCCCACATAAGGTTTTGTAAAAGCAAAGCATTTTCATTTTCTATTCAGCGAAAACCAGACAGATCCTTATGCACGGCCAATGATTACTTAGTTTTTCTGATGAGTTGGTGGGGAGGAGCAGAAAGGAAGAGAAGGTCACTGAAGAGCCACATGTGTGTGTGTATGTATGTAAGATATTCAGGGTAATATTTACAAGAGACTTTTAAGTCACAGCCAGTGGCTTGGTAATTCAATCATTTATCCATTCAATTATTTGGCACTCAGTATTTACTAAGTACAAGGTACTGTTGTAAGCTCTGGGGATAGCATAGTTGAACAACACAGACAATACTTTTGCTCTCATGGAACTTACATTCGAGTGAGAGAAGACAGATCATAAGCCAAACACTACGCAAAGAAAAATCTCCTTAAAGAGGACTCTGGATTTAATGGGCAAGGTAGAGGAATTATCTGCTTACAGAGATTAGGTATTGGGAACATTTATGTCTCTGTGATTTGTAGTAGATAAAATCACACTAGTAATATTTAAGCTTGGCATTGCTCAGATATATACAATTTATGACCTAGTTCCTGAACTCATAGAGCTTACAATTCCAACGTGAAAGGTGTTCCTGCACATCATGCAGGCAGAGAGGGAAGGAAGAACCACCAGATATTTTGCATCCTATCTGAATCAGAGCTGAATCATTGTGTTCAAGGTTATAATAGGGGTGAAGGAGGTTTAGAATCCTTGAGTCTTTAGGAATTCAAATAGGAATAGGAATTCCTTGACACTGTGTGTCCTTTCCTATTTGGTAAAAACAAAAACAAAAAAAACCCAAAAAACAATGAAGTCATTGGCATGACAGAGAAATTGTGTGTGTGTGTGTGTGTGTGTGTGTGTGTGTGTGTGTGTGTATGTTAGAAAGAATGTCCAATCCACTTTGCTCATTCCAGTGAACTTACTAGGATTAAAGGAGGTAGAAACAGAAAATCTGACAGTTTTAAAAAAATAACTGTAGGGCTTCCCTGGTGGTGCAGTGGTTGAGAGTCCGCCTGCCGGTGCAGGGGACGCAGGTTCGTGCCCTGGTCCGGGAAGATCCCACATGCTGCAGAGCGGCTGAGCCCATGGGCCATGGCCGCTGAGCCTGCGCGTCCGGAGCCTGTTGCTCCGCAACGGGAGAGGCCACAGCGGTGAGAGGTCCGCGTACCGGAAAAAAAAAAAAAAAAAAAAAAACCTGCAAAAAAAGGACCTTGGACCTTATGAAGGTAAAACCATAAGACTTCTTTGGGATAACACCTCTGAAACTTCTCTGATTTCCATTCCTGCTTACTCGTTTTTCAACTTTTCTCTTTTCATTGTTCTTTGCTAGCTGCTATCATCAATCAGGCCTTATGATTGTCTTCATCATTCCAGATGTATTGGCCTCAGAGCTCATGAAATCAAAATCACCTTATGCTTCTGCTACTCTTGCGGAGTCCCTCAGAACTATACCACTCACCTCCTCAATCTGGGAGAAGAAATAAGTTTCTTAAGAACAACACTTCTAATATCCCCAATCACAGTTGCTTGTTCAAAACGGAGCCTTCCAAGTCTTTTTCTCCTTACTCTTACAAGAATACTTATTCATCTAACAAACACATATTGAACACCCACTGTATGACATTATGTGGGGCTACTTGGGCCTACAAAGATGTTGAAGATACATGGTTGCTACCTTTATAGAGCTTAAGAAAGGAGCCAAGTGCACAGATAGCTATAAAACAAGGTGGAAAAAGGGCAAGCCCCACAAGAAAGAGACGAATGAAGTACCCTGTTTGCTCTGAGGAAGTTTCTGGTTGGGGGCCTCAGGATGGCAGCACTGGAGCAAAAGAGAGATAGTTAGGATTGCAACAGATCAGGAACAAATGAGCGGATGCAAGTTTACCTTTTTTGTTTATACTTTTTCTCTTAGTACATTATACACGCTATCCCATCTTTATTTATATTCTTCAAATGAGGCTTTCCCAGAAAAAATCTTTTCTTAATCTCACAAGCCTCTCTTCCTTTTTTTCTTCCATTAATATTACTTTAAATCTTTAATAAGTTTGCTTTTAATTGGGTATTTAATCAACTTTACAATGAAAGTTAAATAGAAATATCTAAGTACCAAGAGCAACAAACATGAACTTAAACTCCTCAAATTTCCATGCTTTCATAAACCCCGAAGACTTTTTCCGTTCTGCTGCTTGCATAAAAACAAATGTGTGTAATTGTTAGGAACCAGTATTTATCATTTGGAATTATACTTTTTCTCATCTGCTATTGTTTTCTATAATCCTTTATCCATTCTTTTATGTCTCTCATTTTATCATTCCAACCAGTAATGTCATGTTTTATTGTACCAATGTATCATATTTGCTGTCTTCTTATTTGTTGTAGGTGTGTATGTGGGCTTTTTCTAGTTTTTAGATATGATAATAATTGCTTCTATACACATTTATATGCCTTCTCTTTCCTTTGAATTATCTCCTTGGTATATGTTACATTTTCCAGAGTTAAATAAATTAATATATAATGTGTGGCTAAAGGTATGAGTGCTGGCAGACTGGCTGTGTTTGAATTCTGGCTCTATCACTTATCTGTGTGAACTTGGGTAAATTTCTTGACCTCTCTGAGGCACTTTCCTCAACTAAAAAACAGGCATTATGATAGTACCCACCTCATATTATTAGTATGAAAATTATATGAGATAATATACACATATTGTAAAGAATGTTAAAGGTTTAGTCTCTGATTCATGTCATGTGTATCCAAGATGCTTTCCAGAAAAAGAGCATCAGCTTACAGGATCATCAGATGTATCCAAACTTTCATGTTCATGTATTGTTGCTCTTATTTTACTGGTACCAGAATTCTATCTTACACTTATTTACATTTGTATTTTTGCACTGTAATAGATGGAGCCCTTGGTTTCAAGTAAAAATCCACAACCTTTTACAGGAAGGAAAGGTAGGAGTATGGCTAAGTGCTTATTTTCTCCCTCTGTCTCTGGCCTCTGCTTTTCTCAACCTGGCTTCCTTCACATAGTTGGAAACCTGGCCACCAGGAGTTCCCATGCTTCATATTTATGGTGACTGCATGTCTTTACCAACTCCACATTCCCAGGGAAGGAGTCTTATTGGCAAGGGTCAGTCACTCACTCCTAAACCAATCAACTGTGGTCAGGGATTTGGGTACTAAAACTGGTGGTCCCTATCAACCATTTGTCTGGAGTGGAAGGAAGAGCATTAATCTAAAGACAGGGTGCCACATTAAAAGGATCATACACCATGATCAAGTGGGTTTATCCCAGGAATGCAAGGATTCTTCAAATATGCAAATCAATCAATGTGATAAACCATATTAACATACTGAAGGAGAAAAACCATATGACCATCTCAGTAGATGCAGAAAAAGCTTTTGACAAAATTCAACACCCATTTATGATAAAAACCCTCCAGAAAGTACACATAGAGGGAACTTTCCTTGACATAATAAAGGCATGTATGACAAACCCACATATGACAAACTCACAGCCAACATCGTTCTCAATGGTGAAAAGCTGAAACCATTTCCTCTAAGATGAGGAACAAGACAAGGTTGTCCACTCTCACCACTCTTATTCAACATAGTTTTGGAAGTTTTAACCACAGCAATCAGAGAAGAGAAAGAAATAAAAGGAATCCAAATCAGAAAAGAAGAAGTAAAGCTGTCACTGTTTGCAGATGACATGATACTATACATAGAGAATCCTAAAGATGCTACCAGAAGACTACTAGAGCTAATCAATGAATTTGATAAAGTAGCAGGATACAAAATTAATGCACAGAAGTCTCTTGCATTCCTATACACTAATGATGAAAAATCTGAAAGAGAAATTAAGGAAACACTCCCATTTATCACTGCAACAAGAAGAATAAAATACCTAGGAATAAACCTACCTAAGGAGACAAAAGACCTATATGCAGAAAACTATAAGACACTGATGAAAGAAATTAAAGATGATACAAACAGATGGAGAGATATACCATGCTCTTGGATTGGAAGAACCAACATTGTGAAAATGACTATACTACCCAAAGCAATCTACAGATTCAATGCAATCTGTATCAAACTACCAATGGCACTTTTCACAGAACTAGAACAAAAAAAATTCACAATTTGTATGGAAACACAAAAGAGCCCGAATAGCCAAAGCAATCTTGAGAAAGAAAAATGGAGCTGGAGTAATCAGGCTCCCAGACTTCAAACTATACTACGAACCTACAGTAATCAAGACAGTATGGTACTGGCACAAAAACAGAAATATAGATCAATGGAACAGGATAGAAAGCCCAGAGATAAATGAAAGCGCATATGGTCACCTTATTTTTGATAAAGGAGGCAAGGATATACAATGGAGAGACCTAAATATAAGGCCAGACACTATCAAATTCTTAGAGGAAAATATAGGCAGAACACTCTATGACATAAATCACAGCAAGATCCTTTTTGACCCACCTCCTAGAGAAATGGAAATAAAAACAAAAATAAACAAATGGGACCTAATGAAACTTCAAAGCTTTTGCACAGCAAAGGAAACCATAAACAAGATGAAAAGACAGCCCTCAGAATGGGAGAAAATATTTGCAAATGAAGCAACTGACAAAGGATTAATCTCCAAAATTTACAGGTAGCTCATGCAGCTCAATATCAAAAAAACAAACAACCCAATCCAAAAATGGGCAGAAAACCTAAATAGACATTTCTCCAAAGAAGATATACAGATTGCCAACAAACACATGAAAGAATGCTCAACATCACTAATCATTAGAGAAATGCATATCAAAACTACAAGGAGGTATCATCTCACACCAGTCAGAATGGCCATCATCAAAAAATCTACAAACAATAAATGCTGGAGAGGGTGTGGAGAAAAGGGAACCCTCTTGCACTGTTGGTGGGAATGTAAATTGATACAGCCACTATGGAGGTTCCTTAGAAAACTAAAAATAGAACTACCATACGACCCAGCAACCCCATTACTGGGCATATACCCTGAGAAAACCATAATTCAAAAAGAGTCATGTACCAAAATATTCATTGCAGCTCTATTTACAATAGCCAGGATATGGAAGCAACCTAAGTATCCATTGATGGATGAATGGATAAAGAAGATGTGGCACATATATACAGTGGAATATTACTCATCCATAAAAAGAAACGAAACTGAGTTATTTGTAGTGAGGTGGATTGGACCTAGAGTCTGTCATACACAGTGAAGTAAGTCAGAAAGAGAAAAACAAATACCGTATGCTAGCACATATATATGGAATCTAAAAAAATTTTAAAAATGGTTCTGAAGAACCTAGGGGCAGGACAGGAATAAACATGCAGACGTAGAGAATGGACTTGAGGACATGGGGGGGGGGGAAGGGTAAGCTGGGACGAAGTGAGAGAGTGGCATGGACATATATACACTACCAAATGTAAAATAGATAGCTAGTGGGAAGCAGCCGCATAGCACAGGGAGATCAGCTAGGTTCTTTGTGACCACCAAGAGGGGTGGGATAGGCAGGGTGGGAGGGACACACAAAAGGGAGGAGATATGGGGATATATGTATAGCTGATTCACTTTGTTATAAAGCAGAAACTAACACACCATTGTAAAGCAATTATACTCCAATAAAGATGTTTAAAGAAAGAAAGAAAGAAAGAAAGACAGGGTGCCAAATAGAAGGGCTCTGGCCAGATCAAATGATAGATTCCACCAAATGGAGTTACTAGAGGAGCTCAATATGGTTCACATCTGTTGACTGTTCTCGTGTGACTCTCCTCCTCTTGTGAGAACTATTCATATCTTTGATCATTTGTCAAGACATATTTTTCATTATAAACTTATACATTTTCCTAATGGTTTTAGAAATACAACCTTGAAACTATTTTAAAATTTTAGGATGGCATCAATAGGAGTATTGAAGAACTACTATGTTCCAGGAGTTGTTCTGGGTGCTATGAAAAGTTCAGAGGGCTGCATCACTATAGAGAATTCAGTTTCTAATGGGGTTGAGCAACATAAATAAGAAATGAAATAATAAAAGCCTGTACAATAGCAGCTCCTCAACTATGCAGACCACATTCTTAAGAGCGCTGACGCCGGAGGACTTGTGGTTCAAGAACTTAAATCCTTATGGTGGAAACCACGTTAGGGGAAGTGTCTGGAGTAAACCTCTGCAAGCTGTTAGAACTATGTTTTCTTGTACCAAAATAAATATAACTTTTCTACATCTTACCTTAGTAATCATCACTACTCTATGGATATTCAACCACTTACCATTTCATACTCACTAGCAAGATACCTTTCAGGACCTTCTTTTCTGCATTTTCAATAAGATATTTATAAATCATTTTACAGAATTGATAAAAGTAACCATAGTGAGAAGAATTCTTTCTGGAGTTGGTCCTCCTCTGAATGTTCACGTCCTTTCTTATTTTGTGACTTGGTGGTTTCTATCAGACACACTATTGCCCTGTCCATATTGCTTACATGCCAAGGGCTTTCTGCTATAAGTATCTGCGACTCTGCCTGAGGCTTTTTCCAGCTGCAGGGGCAGACTTGGTCAGGAGCACGCTGGAAGTGCTGGGGACTTAATGTCTCCTGGAGCAAAAGAGAGTTGGTGGGAAAAGCACCAGTTCTCACCCCTCAGGTGGGACAACTCAGAGGCAGGGGCTGCAAGTGTCCCAGAGGTCTCTATAGGCATGGGGCCCCCACTGAGCACAGCAGTAATATGTTCATTAACACTTTGTATTGACTTCCTAGGATAACATCTAAGCAAACAACTTGCTTTAAAATCCTCGTTTTAGGGAGAACCAAGCCTAACATGAAATTTGACTTCTATCTCCTGGATTCTGCCTCCTAAATACCTGGATCCCAGAGCAATGTTGGAAGCTTTAGATGGAAAAACCTTTGAGAATTGATCACCCATAATACCCAGAGTTTTGCAGCCCTGCATCTGCCTATGGTAACTTCATGCCAGCACATGCATTTCTCCCCTTGTCCTCCTGAAGAAAACCACAGGAGGTACTTCCAAAGCCCAGGATTATTACCTCTTGTCTCCCTTGGTCTGCCTCAGTCTTTATTTCAAAAATCTCTCCTTTAGTTTCTCTGCTTTCGTTTCTTTGCAAGTTTCAACCTTCATTTCTCTCTTTCACAGCTACCCATGGAAGGAGTGATCTGCAATTTACACATACCAGGACTAAAATTCTATAGTCACTGATAAAATATAAATCTGTATGTACTGAATAAGAATTATGCCAATTGAACATCAATATATATCAATAACTTTATCAATAACTTTTTCATATATCAATAACTTTTTTAAAAAGTCAGTATAACCAAAAAAAGAATTATGCCTAACAGAATGTCATGGTTAGGGAATTTAAAATGGTATATCATCCTCACCAGTCAGAATGGCCATCATTAAAAAGTCTACAAATAACAAATGCTGGAAAGGGTGTGGAGGAAAGGGCACACTCCTACACTGTTGGTGGGAATGTAAATTGGTACAACTGCTATGGAAAACAGTATGGAGGTTCCTCAAAAAACTAAAAATAGAGTTACCATATGATCCAGCAATCCCACTCCTGGGCATATATCCAGAGAAAACCATACTTCGAAAAGATACATGCACCCGAATGTTCATAGCAGCACTAGTCACAATAGTCAAGACATGGAAATAACCTAAATGTTCATCGACAGAGCAATGGATAAAGATGATATGGTACGTATACTCAGCCATAAAAAAGAATGAAATAATGCCATTTACAGCAACATGGATGGACCTAGAGATTATCATACTAAGTGAAGTAAGTCAGAAAGAAAAAGACAAATACCAAATGATATCACTTATATGTGGAATCTTAAATATGACGCAAATGAACTTATCTATGAAACAGACTCGCAGACAGAGAACAGACTTGTGGTTGCCAAGGGGGAGGGGGGTGGGAGAGAGATGGATGGGGAGTTTGGGGTTAGCAGATGCAAACTATTATATAGAGAATGGATAAACAACAGGGTCCTACTGTATAGCACAGGGAACTATATTCAATATCTTATAATAACCTACAATGGAAAAGAATCTGAAAAATAATGTATATATATGTATAACTGAATCACTCTGCTGCATTGCAGAAATTAACACAGCATTGTAAATCAACTATACTTGAATAGAATAAATTTTAAATATAGTATATTGAAAAGGAACTAGAAATACAACCTGAGTAATCAGGGAAGTCTTCGCAGAGAAGGTTGGGACTGCTGATCTAGTCCTGTCACCCATTTCACAGATGAAGAGACCAAGATCCAAGAGATTAAGTGACTGACTCGGGTTTTATTACAGTTTACGAGTGGAGAGCTGCCCCCCATTTTCAACCCTTCAATTCCCTCTGTGCTCCACCCCATGCTGCCCCACTCATCATTTGTCCAGGGGCAGCCTCTGCCTTTGTCTTTTGTTGGTCTTGAAATTTGCCACGAGGATGAACAAGTCCTGGAAAAGGATAAGAACAAATAGCATATTCTCCTAAGCACTCTCCACACTGCACAGTATCAGTTGTCCTAAGAGGGTTTTGATATGGATTGAACATTTTGTTTGTTTTAAATCTTGGAAAAAATTCTAGTTGCATGGAATTTTTTCTCCAGAATTAATCATGAGTAGCATATTCTTTAGCCTCCTTCTTTGGGGAAGCAGAAAACAAAATAGCCATTGTAGGGCCCCTTTGTTTAAACCCAGTGACTAATGACACTGTTCACCCCTCCCACTGAGCAGCCTTCAGGCATTGGTCTCTCTGGAGAGCCCTGAGTACCCGGGGTGCTGAGTAAGCCCTTCTTCAACCCAAACTTGATTGCAAGGAGACAATTCCTCTGTTTGTTCTTGAGCTTAGTCGTATCAAATATTCTCAAAAAGTTCTTCCAATTTCTGTTTTTAGAGTAAAAATAAAAAGACCAGCACATTCCTTTTATGTTTGTGCAAATGAAGCAGAGGCAAGAAGATGGGGAAACTCTAGCAAAAGTCTTTAGTTGTGTAACTTGAGTAATTTCCTACTGAAGTCCTAAAAGATGAATTAAAGTAATATATTTACTTTGTTTCACATTTCAAGATTGTATTTTTAGTATTTTCTACAGGCTGTGGAATCAATATTCTAAGAACCAGTCTGTCTTTATCAACCTCTATTAATAGTGACGCAGACATGATTTGGGGATCCATTAAAAATACAACTTTCTCTTCCTGTTATGCTTTGTTTTAAAGGGGCCATCATTAGCTCACTTACTGTTCACTATAGAACATGTTATTCACCATAAAGTTATTTAATTAAAAAGATAATTTCCCATAATGTGAAATTTCAGGCAACTCAACGTCAGCTGAGAGATACCCTGACAGTAATATTATGTACACTGCACTGCACTGATTCATGTTTGACTCAGATCTAATTAGGCATGTCTCACTACAGAAAACACTCTTTTTCTGCAAAGATTTTTAGGACCTGGAGTGTGTACTGCTGCAGGGTGTGGATGTATGATATCTACATAAGACCCCCAGCCTGTCTCAGAATCCGCTTTGTACCTAGTATATGTGTCCCCAACTAAAAAATGAATGTAATCCATTCATTCCATTCCCCTGCTCCCTAAGACTGCCCCACCACCAGGGTCCCTGCTACTTCTCCAGCAAGAGAATCCATTCAATCCATTCAATCCATCCAATCCATTCAATCCATTCATTCCATTCCCCCGCTCCCTAAGATTGCCCCACCACCAGGGTCCCTGCTACTTCTCCAGCAAGAGAATCACTGTAGAAAAACATTAGAGCCTCTAGAAAACCAGGGGTACCTAAGGGAAAAGAGGGAAGGAAATATATGAAGCAGGAACAGCTTGGGGGAGCTGTTTCCAGGAGCAAATATCCAGCCAGAGATGGGCCTTCATTTTGGTAACCAACCCCTTGAAAACAAATAGCAAATATAAAAAAGAGAGGGGGGAAACACTTCTAGGAAAGTACAGTGATCATCTGTTATTCTTATCTTAGTGTGGTTTGTTTCAGTCAGAGCACTTTCCTTCTTATAAACGAGCAGCACCAAGAAGATGGACTTTGTTTGCTGGGGAAAGAAAAGTAGATAATTCTGGAACATGGTACCCTTCTGGAAGTGGGTCAGGGGTGTGTGTGGATACAGTGAGGGCACAGGACACCCTAGGAGAGGTAGAAAGGAGGTAGGAAAATTGCCCAAAGCGAACATCACTAATTTCAACATGTGGCCTAAGAAAGAAGTTAATTCTTTCCTTCTCTTCCTGCTCCTTTATCATCTCCTTCTCCTCATGTTCTCCTTTCTCCTCCCATTTGAGATTTGAGCCAGTAGCCCTTGCTCCAGGACAAGAATTTAAACCAATATTATTAGTAGGAGAATTTAGCAGCATTATTCGTTAAGTTTGCCTTTTCTGGGAGTATGCTATGAAACCTGATTGCCATAATAGCTCATTATCATAATAATATTATTAATGACTAATAATTATAATAACTATTATTGTCATTCTCTTCTTCCCCCCCATCATCAAAGCTTCTTTCGGGAATTTCATGCTAAGTTCCAAATTCTGTACACTGCAGCTCCCAGGCTGGACAATGAAAGAATTCAAGGGTAGTGGGCAAACAGGCAGGGTGTTGGATATAGGTGTTAGGCTGGGCCCTGTACCTCAGGGTCAGGCCAAGAAGGTGAGTGGATTCTGAAATCTGGTCTGTGCTCTGCTCTCCAGGCTGAACATCTTGGCTCATAGCAGCATCTTCAAGGAAGATGGGACCTCTTTTCTCATCTGCACACAGCCTATTGGCTGGGCATGGCCCTGAGCCTAAAACAAGCCTAGCGCTGATCACCAGAGTGAAGACGAGCATGCACAGGAAATGCTAAGCCTCTTTAAAGGAGTTCCAAAACCATAATTTGGGGCTGTTAAGGCCAAGCATTTTGGGGAATGTTAAGGAGGAGATGCACAATCAAGTGTTTAGGTTAAAGACTGTGACTTCCTTTCTTGCCGCTCTCAGGCAATTTTCACTACCTTACCTTCATCTCTGGTGTCTTCAAGAGATGGCTTGCGCCATTAATACTTTTCATAAGATTTTTAGAAATTCAGTTTGGTCATCTGCTGCGTCCTATCTGTATTGAATAAGCTCTTAGAATTTCCTCTTTATCTCCATATACCTCTTTAATTTTCTTATCTTTAATAACTAAAGTAAAATTTGGTCCTTTCACAAGTAATCAGATTTGCTTGATTCTTGATTTGACCTGAGACCTCTTTAAGCAAAACTTGTTAGAAAGTGAGTTAGAGTGTGGCTCATTAGGCTGGAGACTGTGAGGGATGTTACAGCTGCTGTAGCGAGACAAGCAGGCTTTGTCTGCATTGAATCGCAGCAGCGTCTCATGCTCTTCCTTGCTCTCTATTTAGCACTTCATCTTTATCTAATCTTTAACAAAGCAGAGTCTGTGGTAAGCATAGTGAATCAGCCTATCCTTCTGGAGGGTGGCAGCGGTGAAGAATGTCTAAATATTTATTTCAAATATAATCTATCCTATAGTCTTCCACATCCAAAAATTTTCCAGTTTAAAATATCTGTGACCCTGTAAATCATATGGCTTTTGTTATAAGAGACCAAGTTATTGGGCTCAAGTGTCACGATCACTGCCAATCTGGTGCAAACCACACAGCTGGCCCTCCTTGGGATAACACAGAGAAGGAAGACTGCTTTGAGCAGGATTGTCACATATGATTGTGCATAGTGGTGGGGGTCCTCTGTGGAGTGGATGGCTATGAATGGAGGTGCAGTAGACAGAAGGGACTAAGTTTTCTACAGTAACAAATAGTCCCAGAGTCTAAGTAAGTGGCTCAACACAACAAAAGTTGTTTGCTGTTGTCAAATGTCCAGCATGGGTCAGCAAGGGGATCCAGGGTGAGCTACTCCATCTCATCATGTGCTTTCACAATTTCCTCAGCAGGGAGAAGAAAATATAGGGAATCATGCACTGGCCCTTAAAGCCTCTGATTGCAAGTGACATGTCATTTATGTCTCCATTTCATTGGCCAAAGCAAGTCACATGTTCACACCTAATTACAAAGGAGGCAAAGAAGTGCGATCTTACCACATATCCAGAAGGAGAAGAGAATGGGAATACTTGGAACAATCCTCATGGCTACCACCGCGGTCCCATTTGGAGGGGCTCAGTGCCACCTTTGTGTTCTAGTAGCTCTCAACTGAGATCAGGAAAAATGATTTTCACATTTGTATGTCTGGTAACCACCTCCTAACTCAAGCACCTTATTTCCAGACATAGGTTTTATGGACAATTATCTAGAAAGAAAACCAGTAAGTTCTAACTCTTCCAGCAGGTTCACTATATTTTCATGTATAAACTAAAGAATTACATAAAACACAGACACCATCATTGAGAAATAACATAAGGGAGAGACTGATTCTCAGAGGTTTCAGAAATAAAACATGCCTCCAGGTAGTGGACGCTAACTAATTGTCTGAAGGGCCTCCTCTTTCTGAGTACTGCCCTTCCTTTCCACATTCGAGTCACATATTGAAGGTAGGGAGAATCTGGCAGCCGTTCTGTTCAACATGAGCCTCTCTCCAAGACACAGCACACCGAGTCAGAGTGGACATCTGACCAAAGCTGGGCCAAAGTCTCTTTCCTAGAAATTTGGTGTTTGGACTAATATAACACTAACAGGAAACAAGAACGTTGGCTAATTGTTCTGGGTTATCTGTTGTTTGGAGAGATAACTGAGACAGTTAGTGCTCACTAACTATCCGTGTGATCCTCTCCATTTCCCAGTTTCCCCTGCAGTTAGATTGAGGCCATGGGACTAAGTTCTGGCCAATGGGAAATGGACAGAAGTGATATAAGCCATTTTGTGGGCTTCACTGTTGAAAACAATCCTCGTATCACTCCACTTTGTTTCCCCACCACAGTGACCTTGGAGGCCACATGTTCCAGATGATGCAGCTGTAAGATGGAGAAAGGCTACCCACCCCATAGAAAATTATGACACGAGTGAGGAAAAAAATCTTTATGGCTTAGGATTTCATTCTTTCTTCAGCAAAGCCTAGACTATCCTAACATAGAACTGACACAGGAGTGGTCTCATTCAGCCAGGAAGTAAAGAAAAGCTGACCTGCGAAGCGGGAGAAAAATGATGTTCACAAGTAGAGGGGAGCAGAGTTGAGAAAAAGAGTCACTGGGTCGTTCTAATTCCTGGTTCCAATCCCTTCTTGAGGGTAAATCACATTTTTATCCTTGGCTTCTGTGATCCCCTTGTCTCCTTATTACATTAAATCTTCTGCTTTTATTAAGCTTCTACCAAAGAGTTTCTGTCCTTTGCAACCAAAAACAGTTATAACTAATACCTCTCATATCTCATTGCTTCAGGTTATGCTTTACTCATTCTACAATGAAAACAACTAATGTAGTATAGATAACAGAGGGGTCTTGTGTTTGAAGCACTACCCTGTTATGAATAAAAGATTTTATTCAAGTTAACAAGTTAATAGGCATTGTTCTGACTTAGATTTCTTAATTCTTTCATGTCAGAAATGCCAAGAACTACAGCATTAATCTTGTCCAGATGTAATCCACAGTATAGTCAACCCTTAAGACACAATTCCAAAACTACAGATCTTGTTTATTGATCCAAAATTTAAATAGTGGTGGGCAATCTCTTCAGTTTTATTGGTTACAAATGGCCAGCTGACAAGTTACTCAACTTCTGCAATTAGAGTAAAATTCTAGAGCTATCAAGAAAGGGTTGCTTGTTCAAGAAGAACAGCTAAGGAATTGATTGGCTCTTCAGAACCTGTGCCAACTTCCTTTCTGCAGGTGGGCTGGATAGTGGATACTTTTTATAAAAGGAAAGCCATCATCTTAGGAAGAAAAACTCTTTCTCTGCCATGAACAAGCTGAATGCAATCACAGAAACTGCAGACAAAAGAGCTTTTGATGACAGATACTGCTGATGCCTGATGCCTTCAAAGGCATTCCAGGAAAGGTGAAGGAATAATTATGACTAACAATAATTCAGGCTTCTTCCAGGATGTTACTCATTGGACCAATGGATCACTTGAGAAATATGTCAGTGAGTTAAGCTCATATTTAATTTGGCAAAAAGATCCCAGGTCCCCAGGCTCCTTGCATTGAACTGAGTAAACCCCAAATGGATACATACTGGGGGAGAAGTAAAGGCAGGAGAGCTTGATAATGAAAAACAGAATTTGCTCCTTCAGTCTCCCCATCCACCACCTCACGCCATATATCTGAGCAAAATGAAATTATCAAGGCCAATGAAGAAAATCTTAAGCATACCCTTCAGAAGGATAAAGGACCCAGATGATGGAGAAAGGCAGAAACACCAGTAGGAAGTCTAATAACTCACCAAGTATCTGAAACAACGTGAACTTATAAGTTTGTATTGCAACTTATACAATAATGGTGTCAAAAAAAAGGAGGTTGGACTGAATGGTGTAAGGTCTTCTATTTAAGATTCCATGATGAAAGGACTATGTGGACTGGTGTAGCTCAAGGGCCAAATGTGGCCATTGATTAAATTTATCCTATGATAATGGCATTGACATTCATTGTTTTATTTTATTTCTTACTGTATCACGTATTCAGAAGAGTTTATTAAAATATAGACCCAGTTTAAAGAAGAATAAAAACCCAATACCCATGTACTCACCACCTTGCCTAGTTTAAGAATAAAATATTAACAGTACCTTATCAGATCCCTGCACCTACCCCAGTTGCATCCTCCTCTGCCTACTCCCCCTCAGTAGCCACCCAGACTTTACTACTACTTTGTACTTTGTGTTAGTCATTCCTGCTTGCTTTATGGTCTTACCACCAATATTTATATACCCAAACAACACACTGTTTAGTTTTGAAAATTCTGTAGCTACATAAAGACAGACCAAAGTTACACTATTAATCGAAAACTCAAGGATACATGCAACAGAATCCCTTGATGTGAACTTCCTTGAGAGTTCATAAGAGCCCTTTCTGGGCAAGTCAGTGGGCAAGGTAGTAAGCTAGTCTTAGTAAACTCTGCAGAGTTGGGGCATCTGGCAAGGCCACCAGGTGAGCATGGTGTTGGAGTCAGGCAGAAATATGGTCAGAGGGTATGAGATGGACTATTTTCTACCCTATCCCCAGCTCTCAGATATAGGTTTAAGCAGAAGGTTTGATGAGATGAAATGAATGTCCTCAGCTGACTCAGGCAGCAGGGCATGAAAAACAGAGCAGGAACTTCATCAACAAATGGTCATGACACAGATAAGAATCTGGGCAAGGTTCATTCAAGCCTTTTGTCCTCAGGTTGAAAAAGAGGGTTAAACAGCAGTGGAAATTTTATGACAGCCACCATCATGTCTGTCTCTTGAATCTCATGCTCCTGTCTGGGAGAACTGTCCTCTATGTCTGTTGATAGCTATCCTGGAATCTCCCTTCACTGTCCTCATGGGAATTCCCTTTGCCTTTCTCCTGAGTTGGATCAACTGTTTCCTGTATCCAGGATTGGAATGCATAATTTGTGGGGCCTGGTGAAAAATGAAAATGCAGAGTCCCTTGTGTGAAAAATTATTAAGAATTTCAAGATGGCAACAGCAGAGCATTAAACCAAGTATGGGGTTCTTGGGACTTCTCTGGTGGTCCAGTGGTTAAGACATCTCCTTCCAATGCAGGGGGTACGGGCTTGATCCCTGGTGAGGAAGTTAAGATCCCACATGCCTTGTAGCCAAAAAACCAAAACATAAAACAGAAGCAATATTGAAACAAATTCAATAAAGACTTTAAAAATGGTCCACATCAAAAAACTCTTAAAAAAAACCAAAAGTATGGGGTCCTTCTTTTTTTTTTTTTTTTTTTTTTGCTGCACCACGCAGCTTGTGGGATCATAGTTCCCTGACCAGGAATTGAACCTGAGCTGTAGCAGTGAAAGCCTGAAATCCTAACCACTAGGCCACCAGGGAACTTTCATGGGGCCCTTCTCTTTGTGGGACCTTGTGCAACTGTATGGGTTGATACCCAAAAAGCCAGCCCTGCCTATAACCCATGTCTTCCTCTTTCCTGGTTTACTGTCTTGTTTTAGTAGAGCACATTCCCCAGGAATCTTTTGAGAGAGTGTGTATGGGAAATAAGTTTTTGAGATTTCGATGTCTGAAAATGTCTTTGTTCTATCCTCATACTTGAATGTAAGCCACTTAATTGTGCAACACTGTACTCTGAATGTTGCTCCTTGGAGTTGAGCAACACAGTAGCCCTGCATGATTGATGGTTTGGCTGTGTATAAAATTCTAGGTTGGAAAAATTTTCCTTCCAGAACTTTAAAGGTATTGCTCCATTTCCTTATTTATAGTGGTACTGTGAGGAGGTCCAAAGGTATTTAGATTCTTAATTTATGTGACCTGTTTATTCCTCTCTAGAAACTGATGTAAATTCTCTTAGCTGGAGAGTTCTGAAATTTTAGTGTACCCTTGTGAGGTTCTACCTTCATCCACTGTGTTTAGGACTCCATAGGCCCTTTTGATCTGACAACTCATGTTCTTCAGTTCTGAGAAATTTTCTTGAATTATTTCATTGGTCATTTTCTCTGCTCCATTTATTTACATTGTTCTTTCTTTCTGGACCTCTTATTTTATATATATATATTTAATTTCATTAACATGTTTTTAATTTCTAATACATCTTTTTTGTTCTGTAAGTGATCCTTTCTTATAGCATCCTATTCTTGTTTCATGTATGCAGTGTTGTCTATTCTCTGAGGATAAAGGAAGTCTTGTTTGTTTGTTTTTCTCCCTGCTTACCTGATGTTGCTCCATGTTGCCTTTTTCTTGTATTCATTGGGTCTCTATCATTTTCCTTGGGGACTGTCCTCAGTTATTTGGTAATCCTTGTTTTTCTGCTCTTGATTAATACTGGAGAACTAAAAAACTGATTAAAAGCACTGAACAAGTCAGCAGGGCTTGCTGGCTTTGAATTTTAAGGTGACCTGGGTGAGCTGTTTCTTGGGGGACCTTTGAAGTCAACATTCTTACATTTTCTTTGTGTTTTGGTCAGATTCACAGAGAAGAATTTTTCAATGTCCTGCCTGATGGGTGAAAGTCTGGCTGAGAAACAGGTGAGGGAAGAAGTCTGGAGAATCAGAACATATGAGTTCATTTTCCCCCCGAGTAAGAAGCACTGCTCTCAACTGTGCCTGGCATCCCTCAATCTAGGACCATTTACTTAACTTTCTACAGAAACAAAACCTCGAGTTTTCTCTCAGAATATGGAAGGGACAATTACTTGATGCCATGAAGAGGGGGAAAGGCAGCTAGAAATCTAGTTGCTTCTCAAGTAGTTTTTCTTCCTTATTTAAGATCTCTCCTTTATCCCAGTCCTAGGTGTACCTGATGCTGCCAATTCTTGAACATTTTGAGGATTCTGTGGTTTAAAGCCAGGTTTCTTGGACCTGTTACCTCTTGTCCATATGCTTTCCAGCTTCCAAAATTTCATTGCTGTTACCAACTTTCCTATTTTCCCTGTATTTGTGTCTATGTCTTTTGTAAAAAATCTCTTTAATGTGGTTTTAGGGTAGGTACTTCATGGAGGTGAGGTTAGATACATTCAGTCCTCCCTGCCATCTCCACATCCATGGATTCAACCAACTGTGGATCAAAAATATTTGAAAAAAAATTCCAGAAAGTCCCAAAAAGCAAAACGAATTTGCTGTGCGGTGGCAATTATTTATATAGCATTTACTCTGTATTTACAACTATTTATGTAGCATTTATATAGTATGAGGTATTATAAATAATCTAGAGATGATTTAAAGTATACAGAAGGATTGTGTAGGTTATATGCAAATACTACGCCATTTTATATAAGAGATTTAAACATCCAAGGGTTTTGGTATCTGCAGGGGTCCAGGACCAATCTTCCACTGATAGTGAGGGATGCCTATACATACATTCAGTCCACCATCTAAACTCAGAACCCCACTGGCTTTCTTTAAACAGCTTTTTAAGAACTTGTGTACCTTTTTTTACTTACTCAAATGTACTGATGATGGAGCCAGTCCATTGGCATGGCAGTGAGAGCTAACCTTCAAATCCTAGCCATGGCTTCTGCTAATGGCTTGATGTGGGAAACATCTATGGAATTATCTGCTCAGTACTCCCTCCTCTTCTCTAGCAGCCCCTCAGCTTGGCCACCTCAGGAGTTGACATGTTCTAACATGATCTCACATGCAGGCGAGAGTTGATTGGCTTAGGGAAAGCCATTATCCAAGTTGGACCAATGACTCTTTTCTCTGGGATTCTTGGACATCAGCCAGAGAAAACATTGCTGGTGACAAACTCTAAGATGTAAATTCCTTCCCTCCTACCACCCAAGTTTTGTTATGGGTCAAGGTTACCTGCATCATTCTTTCTTCAAGGTGTATCTCTTTGAGTGTTCCTCAAGACCCCCTCTCCCCACCTGACAATAGATACCCAACCCAACATGTTCATCAGATAGATCTAAATTCTAGCTTTTGAGTTTAGATTAAAAAGGAAATCTCCTCCCACTACATCCATTTTCTCATAACCATATAAATACTTCTTCAAAAATACTTAACAAAAACAATTTGGTTTTTCCCTCAGCCCCTTCCAGATAACTGACATACATCAAGGCTAAGGTGACAGAAGGGGGCCTTTGATAATGCAATTCAAGCATATACACAAGGGGATATACTAAAGGAGGTTAATCTGAGCGCTGTGAGAAGTCAAATTGCTTTGCTTTCCACGACTGCAATCCAAAGCCCCTTCCTCCTGCATATCCTCCCATAGCTCCAGCATGCAGCAGGATCCCACTGAAGAAAGGGAACTCCGGAGAGAGATTAATCAGGGGGCAAGTGGGAGTTCAGAGCTCTCATATTCTATAATGCTGATGATTTAGGAGATAACATACATTTTCCCCCCAAAGGAAGTAGGGTTTAAAAGTATTTTAATATTAAAATGCAAATTTCACCAGTGATAAAAACTTTTCCCTCAGGAAACTCTCAGTGGAGTAGAAAAGGTATTGACTTTGGATCCAAAGACTTTTGAGATCTATATTCAAATGCTGTGACTTGGGCAAGTTATTTGATCTCTCTTGCCTCAGTTTCTTCATATGAGAAACAGGGATTGAAGGCATGGGGATTTAAAAAGACAGAGTTTAAAAGATGCCTGGAATGTGGTTATACTCTCTAAATGTACATTCTTCCCCATTTTCCTCATCTGCTACCAAGAGCACTAAGATACCAGAGCTTGTTCTGTACAGTAAATATTCCCAAGAGTGTTTAAGGAGGAAACATCAGCAAAGGCAAAAATGCTCTAGCAGAGAGAGGCCTGGGGGAATCTTTGGGAAGGGGACTCCTTACAGATTTGTATTTGAAAAGGGAAAAGTAACTAATAAGCCCCATATTTGTCAGGCATGGTGGAGGGAAGCTTAACTTGGATTTTTTTTTCCCAACACATTTATTTTAACCATTGAGCTCCTGATCCCAATGCATTTGAAAAACAACACACACATAATACCAATATTAGTTTGGTAATACTTTCTGAGTCATTGATTCCTTTGATACTTTTCCCCCAAAAAATGCATGTGTGTATTTGTACTCACACAACTACACAACTACTGAAACAATAAACTCTGACCTACAGAAGTACTTTGACTTCATTGTGGTCCTTCCCCTCCTCTACTCCCCACACCACCTGCTGCCAAGAGGAGACTGGCCAGTGGCACTGCGCTCTGGGAAGGCTGGATGTTAGCAGGACACCCGGGGATGGAGTCGGCGGCGGGGATGGGTGGAGGTGTCAGGGCAGCGCGCCATCCGGCTGTTCCTGTTTCGATGTGTCAGGAGAGCGGCAGCAGCAGAAGCGGAGAGGAGAGCAGAAGCATGGTGGCAGCAGCAGAAGCCCACGACAGTCAGCGCTCAGCGACTCCCTCACAAGGCGTGGGCGGTGCCTCTCAGCAGGCGGCGCCCACGTGGGAGAGGAGAGGAGAGGGAGCAGGGTGAACCCTGCCCTTTAGGAGCACTGCCGGAGAACAGTCACTGTAAGTCCCAGGCGCGGCGACAAGAATTTTCGCTAGAATCTGGGTGATTTTCTCCCTCCTCAGTGAGAAGCGTCCTGCCACGCCCAGCCTAGGGGCGACAAGGGGTGAGCAGGGACAGAAAAGCAGCTGAGACCCCGCGTGTTTGTCAGGCATGATGGAGGGAGGTTTAATATGGGCTTTATTTTAAACGAGGAAGTCCCTGATCCCAGTGCATTTGAAATATAACCGTCACAAAACACCGATATTAATTTAGTAACATTCTTTGAGTCACTGATTTCTTTGACATCTGCTCCATGGTGGGCAGGACCCACAGAGCCAGCGGACCGGCTGCAGGGAATGGGACTCTCCTTGACCAAGCGACCTGGAATTACTGTAAACTGCGCACCTGCAGGGCGGGGCAGATTGGCAGGCTGGGCCAGCAACTCCGAAGCCTTTGAGGGTAGGTTGGAGGTCTAGATGCCGCCCTCCCAGAGTCAGGAGCTGAGCTCGGCTCCTGGGCTCCAGGGCAGTGACGGGTGGGGAGGGGCCTGCCAGGTGGGGCATCCCTCCGCGCGGTGACCCCCATCCCCAGATCTAAAGGGAGAACGCAAAACAAACAGACAAAAAAAAAAAAAAACAAAACGAAACAAAACAAACGGGGAGAACACAGACCAGCTAATAATTCTGTAAACTATTCAATGTACAAAGGCCTAAAACAGACACCTCAGGCTGCTTGCACTAATAAATAACAACTGCATCCCTAAGTCCTGTTGGGGGTACAGAGTGTAATATTTAAAAACAAGATAAAAAGAAAGCCACACTTGGTCCTTAAAATTAACTTGCCTTCCCTCATTTTACCCTCCCACCCATGGAAGTGGGTGTTTTTACCTCCACTTTTACTTACAATGGAAGAAACTGGCGCTGAGGGGTTGCTCAAGGTCACACAGTTAATAATTGACAGAATCAAGATCTAAACTATGGACTTCCCTGGTGGCACAGTGGTTAAGAATCCACCTACCAGTGCAGGGACACGGGTTCGAGCCCTGGTCTGGAAAGATCCAACATGCCGCGGAGCAACTAAGCCTGTGTGCCACAACTACTGAGCCTGCGCTCTAGAGCCCACGAGCCACAACCACTGAAGCCCGTGTGCCCTGGAGCCTGAGTGCTGCAACTACTTAAGCATGAGTGCCTAGAGACTGTGCACGGCAACAAGGGAAGCCACTACACTGAGAAGTCCACGCACCACAACCAGAGAAAGCCCACGCACAGCAACGAAGACCCAACACAGCCAAAAAACCCCCACAAGATCTGAACTAGGTCTGACCCCAAAAGAGTGTCCTTAGTCGGTGCTGCATTCCCTCCTCAGAGATGAGGCAGATATACTTCACCCTTAGTGAAAAGAATGAGCCCCTCTCCAAATAAAGATGCCACTGCCAAGGTACCTGGGGAAACTATTGTCTTTCCTTATTTTCTGACCAAAGGATGTCTTTGCTTTGAGCTATTTACGCCCTCCCCCTTATGAGATGGACCTATGATATGGACCTAACTAAGCCCGTGTTTAGACCAAATGATCCAGCCTGGCATTACTGACAAATGATGCACAGTCCCTTCCAATAAACACAGGCTTTTAAACTACCTTGGTCATTTAACCGTTAATTATCCAACCAGTCTACAGATATTTAATGAGTACCTCTGCCTTTTCCCATGCCAATCGACTTTTTCCTCTGCCAGCTATTTTTTTTTTTCAAACACGGTTAAGATCCAGTTTCTCCTTTGCTTAAAAACCCTCAGTGATTTCCCACCGTCTACAGGATGAAGACAAGTCTTGTCTCAAGAGCCTCCTGACTGTCCCTGCAGCTCTTAAGTTTGGAGCAGAGAAAAAGTAAAACTCCAAAGTAGAGCCAAGTGTTTTTTATAGCCGCAAGAGTACTAATTCTTGTCCTCAGATCCTACGTGAGAATAATCAGAGTATAAAGTATAAATAGTAAATCAAATCCTTTTCTCCTCAGCCCTAGAGAGTTTCTAACAAGGAAATGTGGGCTGCTCAGAGTGAGGGATTCAGAATTTGTCTCTTTCTTTATAACCTATTCCTATCTCTTTTGAAAAATGAGCCCAGGAAGCTTTGGAAAAAAGTTAACTGGAAATAGAAAAACAGGACCAAAGCAAAAAGGAAATGTAAATATTCTAGGTTTAAAGGTCAATGTCATTGCTGGGTTCATGCTTCAAAGTTTACTCTGGATTTCCTGGTAGCCAGGGAAAGAAGGAAAGAAGGTTACATTATTTGAATTTTGTTGATATAAAAGAGAAAACTTACCAGGTCTTGAAACAAGCAATTATTTTTTGTTGCTATTTTTATCTTTGTCTTCATTGCTTTTTTAATTATAAAATTAGTGCATGTCTTTTGTAAACAATCCAAATAACACAAACAATAAAAAGTGTATGCCCCCTTACTTCCATTACCCTTCTCAAGAAATAAACCCTAAACCCTGAAACTAACCATTTATTTCTGGAGGTTTTTTGTTTTTGCAATCAGAAGTACTTACATAGCTTTCATAGAATATGGGGGGTTTTGTTTGCTTGCTTTAAAAATATACATGTATCATATTAACTATGTTCTTTTGTAACTTGCATTTTCACTTAGTGTATGAGGGACATCCTTCTATATCTATATCTATCTATATATATCTACCTCTTTCATTTTAATGAGAATAATATTCCATTATATGAAGGTAGCATAATTTATTTAACCATTCCTCTATTTAACTTGTTTCTGATTTGATAGTCTTACAAATAATGAGCATCCTTGTACATACACTTTTGGGCAGATATATGAGTATTTCAGTAGGAAAGATTTCCTCAGTGGAACTGAGGGATCACATGGCTCATACATCTAAAATTTTGATGAATTGTCTTAAAAAAAAGACTGTACCAATCTATACTCTCAGCAACAGCGTTTGAGAGTGCCCATTTCCCTGTTCCCTTGCCAATACTAGTATACTATAGATAGTATCAACATTTTTCACTTTCTGGCACAAACTTCTAAATGGAATTTCTTCTGGCAAGGTCAGTATAATTTAATCAAGAAAGGAGACCAATGATACAGTCTCATTCCTCTTGTTCTAGGGTGTTGCTTTTCAGGCTGTGCTCTGTGGAGCCCCAGGAATTCTAAGGGATGGGCGTGGGAGAGCACAAAAGGAAAAGACTGCTACCCTCTTAACCAGGGCAACTGAGTTTTTCTGTTTACCTGTTGCACTTTGGGATAAGACTTTATTTGAAGATAAGACTCCATTGTTAAAAACAGGTTTGCAAACCACAGGTCTGAGCCTTGTTTCTTATGGAACCATTAGCAACTTGAAGAAGAATTGAAAGTGGGTTCCTTCAAACCCACAGTGAATCTCCAACTGTAGCCAAAATATTGTCATTTATAAATTATGTGCACGTGTGAGTGTCGGCTAATGGCCTTGTTCATGCTGGGTGTCACCCTATAATGCCCAACTGCTATCCTAAAACACCATTTCTTCCAAGATTTGGATTAAAATTTCCCTTCTCTAACTACCCACCCCACCTCGAAACACATACATGCACCAGTAGTGTGATCATATCCCTGTTTGTCTGTGGAAACTGGATGTCACCTGAGGCTTCATTCCCTGGAGACCCGGGTACAACTCCATGGCCCACAGTCCTCTATGATTTCTGTGAGCTCTTCTGAGCTTTGGGTTCTCAGGCCTACTCTGCCTCCCTTCCAGGTGCTCTCTGAGATCCATCCTGTGAAACTTAGCTCCTTCTTTGGCAGTCACACACACACAAACAACAGCAATAAACTACTCCTTTGCACACAGCATTCCTGAGAAGAGTCAAATTTACTGTAGATAGCACCCTGGGAAGGAAGGTCAGAGAAAGAGGGCTTTGAGTCACAAGGATACAAACAATTTCAAAATGACATGTTGAGCATCCTGTGGCCTTTCATGGCCTGACACCAGCCTGTCTTTTTCTTACTGGCTCCTCTCTTCTCTCTTTCCATTCTTTACCTTCCCATATTTCCCTCCCCTACCCCCAGACTGAACCAAGAACCTTGAAGTATTTTCCTCTGTGAAGCATCGCAATTCAGCTTTTTCCAGCTTTTACCCTCAAACTCCCATGACCAATCTCTTCCTAGTGCTCATCTCACTAAATTATTCCATTGGGTAGAATGGCAGTTTTCTTTAAAAACAGCAATAGAGGGCTTCCCTGGTGGCGCAGGGGTTGAGAGTCTGCCTGCCGATGCAGGGGACGCGGGTTCGTGCCCCGGTCCGGGAAGATCCCACATGCCGCGGAGCAGCTAAGCCCGTGAGCCATGGCTGCTGAACCTGTGCGTCCCGAGCCTGTGCTCCGCGACGGGAGGGGCCGCAGCAGTGAGAGGCCTGCGTACCGCAAAAAAAATAATAATAAAAACAGCAATATAAATATTGTTGTTTTTTTCTCGATACCCCTGCTATTTCTTCCTAACTGAAACACTGTCATTGTATTGCTTTTGTCCTTTTATTATTTTATATATCTGGGCCTTCCAACCAAATGTTAAGCAGCGCACAGACAAGAGCTCTGCTTTTTGTACTTTTTAAATGCCCAGTCTCTGGCATCTGCCTCACAAGTGCATGATGAATAAAACAACCACTAATTACATAATTAAAAGAAGAGTAAACGATAAATGAATGTAAGAAGACCCCTGGATATTTTGAAAGATGTGGCAGATACCTCCTTGCAAAGGCCATAAAATTAGTAATTCTTAGAAAGTTCAGTTAAAACATTCAGACATATTTTCAACCTGTATTTATCTTTTAGGAGATCCATAATGTAAGCTTATCCTACTCAAAATATCCACTACTGCACATTTCTTTTTCATGTTGGCCTTTTCTCTTCTAAACTTTCTTTCCTACTTCTCCTATGAGCTAGATGTTATTTTTGTTTATTCCCTTCCCGTCTGTCCAGATAGGAAGGAAGCAGAGATGATTATCTATATCAATACAATATCTCCTCTTGCTGGGATCCCAAGAATAAAGAATACTATATAAAGTAGCATGCTATGTAAACCAAGGCTTAGAACATCCTGTAGTGAACCATCGTAAAATATCACTTGAAATTCCTACAGGATCTTCTGCCTGCTGTGTTTAATTCCTAAATCTCATGTTATTAAAAAAAAAGTCTGTTTGCTCTTTCATCAACACTCACATTACAGAATTTTTTTCATCAAAACTGGCTTAGTTTGGAGTGAGGAAGCAGGAACATATGACAAGTTAGAATTTCTTATATTTGACCCTTTGCTATAAATTTAAGCCCATGAATAGCTCAAAGCTCAGACACTGGGCCCAATTCCATTGTGGATATATATAATTTAATACAGAAAGCATAGACTCTGTCCTATTCTGTTTGTCTGTATAACAGAATTTTTGACAATACATTCAAGTGAAAAAAGTTTTGCCCAATTATATGCCGCCTACAAGATGCAGATTTAAGGACACATATAGGCTCAAAGTGAAGGGATATAAGAAGATAGTCCATTTAAGTAGAAGTCAAAAGAAAGCAGGTGAACTATATTTATATCAGACAAAATAGACTTTAAGCCAAAAATGGTAACAAGAACAAAGAAGGTCATTATATAATTATAAGTGGTCATTCATTAAGAAGATATAATAATTGTAAATATATACACACTGAACATTGGAGCACCTAAATATATTAAGCAAATAATAACAGCTCTGAAGGGAGAAATTGACAACAATACAATAATAGTAGGGGACTTCAATAACCTCACTTTCAGCAATGGATAGATCCTCCAGACAAAAGCAACAAGGAAATGTTGGACTTCAACCATACATTAGACCAAATGGACCTTATAGACATTTATAGAACATTCCATTCAACAGCAGCAGAATACACATTCTTCTCAAGTGCATGTGGAACATTCTCTAGGATTATGATAGGCCACAAAACAAGTCTTAGCAAATTTAAGAATACTGAAATCATACCAAGTATCTTTTCCTATCACAGTGGTATGAGACTAGAAATCAGCAACAAAAGGAAAGTTCAAAAGTTTACAAATATGTGGAAACTAAACAACACACTCCTGAAAAACCAATGGGTCAAAGAAGAAAGAGAAATTTTAAAAATCTTAAAACAAATGAAACGGAAACACAACACACCAAAACCTCTGGATGCTGCAAAAGCAGTTCTGAGATGGAATTTATAGCAATAAATACATATATTAAGAAAATAGAAAGATCTCAAATAAACAACCTAAACTTTACATTTCTAGGAACTAGACAAAGAAGAACAAACTAAGCTCAAAGTTAGCAGAAGGAAGGAAATTACAAAGATCAGAGCAGAAATAAATGAAATGGAGACCAGAAAAACAATAGAAAATATTAATAAAACTAGGAGCTGGTTTTTGGAAAAGATAAACAAAAAGCCTTTAGCTAGACTGACTAATAAAGAGAGCTCAAATTACTAAAATCAGAAATGAAAGAGGAGACATTACAACTGATACCACAGAAATACATAGGATCATACAAGACTACCATGAACAACTATATGCCAACAAATTAGATAACCTAGAAGAAATGGATAAATTCCTAGAAACATACAACCAACCAAGGCTGAATCAGGAAGAAATAGAAAATCTGAGCAGACTGATAATGAGTAAGGAGATAGAATCCATAACCAAAAATCTTCCAACACAGAAAAGCCCAGTACCAGATGGCTTCAGTGATGAATTCTGCCAACCATTTAAAGAATTAATACCAATCCTTCTCAAACTCTTCCAGAAAATTGAAGAGGAGGGAACAATTTCAAATTCATTTTAAGAGGCCAGCATTACCCTGATAACCAAAGCCAGATAAGGACACCACAAGAAAAGAAAACTATACACTGAAATCCCTGATGAATATAGATGCAAAATTTCTCAACAAAATATTAGCAAACTAAATTTAACAACACATTAAAAGGATCATACACCATGACCAAATGAGATTTATCCCTGGGATGCAAGAATGGTTCACTATACACAAATCAAGAAATGTGATATACCACGTTAATAGAATAAAATATAAAAGTCATGTGATTATCTCAATAGATACAGAAAAAGCATTTGACAAAATAAAACATCCTTTCGTGATAATAGCCCTCAAAAAATTGGACATAGAAGGAACATATATCAACATAGTAAAGCTACATACAACAAACCCATAGTTATCATCCTATTCAACAGTGGAAGATTGAAATCTTTTTCTCTAAGATCAGAAACAAAACAAGGTTGCCCACTCTGACCACTCTTTATCAACATGGTACTGGAAGTCCTAGCTAGAGCAATTAGGCAAGACAAAGAAATAAAAGGCATCTAAATCGCAAAGGAAGAAGTAAAATTGCCATTATTTGCAGATGATATGATCTTATAAATAGAAAATCCTAAAGACTCAACCAAAAACTGTTGGATCTGATCAATGAATTCATTAAATTTGTAGGATATAAAATCAACATATAGAAATCAGTTGTGTTTCTATACACTAACAACAAAATATCTGCAAAAAAATAAACCTATCCCATTCACAATAGCATCAAATCAAGAAAATATTTATGAATAATTTAACCAAAAAAGTGAAAGAGCTATACAATGAAAACTGCAAGACTTCAATGAAAGAAATTGAAGAAGACATGAACAGAAAGATATCCCTTGTTCATGGATCAGAAGAATACTGCTAAAATGTCCATACTACTCAAAGCACTCTATAGATTCAACACAATCCATATCAAAATTCCAAGAGCATTCTTTACAGAAATAGAAAAAAATAATCCTAAAATTTCTATAGAACCACATAAGACCCTGAATAGCCAAAGCAATCCTGAGAAAGAATAAAACTGGAGGCAACATATGTCCTTGTTCAAACTATACTACAAAGCTACAGTCATTAATACAGTATGGTACTGGCATAAAAATAGACACAGAGGCCAATGGAATAGAATACAGAGCCCAGAAATACATCTCAGCATATATGGCCAACTAATATTTGACAAGGGAGCCAAGAACACCCAGTGGAGAAAGGATAGTCTCTTCAACAAATGCTCTTGCGAAAACTGGATAACCATATTCAAAACAATGAAATTGGACCCATATTTTACACCACTCACAAAAATTAACCTGAAATGAATTAAAGAGTTAACCATAAGACCTGGTACTATAAAACTCCTAGAAGAAAACATAGGGAAGAAAACTCCTTGACATTGGTCTTGGCAATGATTTTTTTAGATATGACACCAAAATATCAAGCAATAAAAGCAAAAATCAATAAATGGCACTACATCAAATTAAAAAGCTTCTGCACAGCAGAAGAAACAAACAACAAATCAAAAGGCAACTTAAGGAATGGAAGAAAATATTTGCAAACCATATATTGGATAAGGGGTTAATAACCAAAATATATAAAGAACACATACATTTTAATAATGAAGACAAATAATCTGACTTTAAAATGGGCAGAGGAACTGAATAGATATTTTTCCAAAGAAGAATGCAAATGGCCAACAGGTACACAAAAGGATGCTCAGTATCACTAATCTTCAGCAAAATGCAAATAAAACCACAGTGAAATATCACCTCACACCTGTTAAAATGCTATCACCAAGAAGAAAATAGCAAGTGCTGATGAGGTTGTTGAGAAAAAGGAACCCTTGTGCACTGTTGGTGGGAATGTAAATTGGTTCAGCCACTATGGAAAACAGTATGGCGATACCTCAAGACATTAAAAATAGAACCATCGTATGATCCAGCAATCCCACTTCTGGGTATATAGCTAAAGGAAATGAAAACAGGATATTGAAAAGATGTCTGCAGTCCCATGTTCAATGCAGCATTATTCATAATAGCCAAGATACGGAAACAACCTAAGTGTTGGTCAACAGATGAATGGATAAAGAAGATGTCATCTGTTTGTCACATATCATACACACACACACACACACACACACACACACACACACACACACACACAC